>NC_134955.1:52119355-52422385 GCF_965638725.1 Aptenodytes patagonicus | reverse complement strand
CCTCCTCTGGACCCACTCCAACAGGTCCCATGTCCTTCTTATGTTGGGGGCCCCAGAGCTGAACGCAGTACTCTGGGTGGAGTCTCATGAGAGTGGAGCAGAGGGGCAGAATCCCCTTCCTTGACCTGTGGGTCACACTTCTGTTCATGCAGCCCGGGACACGGTTGGCTTTCTAGGCTGCAAATGCACATTGCCGGGTCATGTTGAGGTTAAAGAGAAGCACATTTTTAAGCTCTTTGCTGGTTTGTAATAAAACTTGTTTACAGATTGTGGTCCTGTTTGTCAATGATGCTAGAATTAATAAGCAAGGGAGAGAGAGAAGAGGCAAGAAGCTGACAGTTGTTCTGTGCTGCTTCTGTTTTATACAGATGCCACCTCTACTGATTGTACCGGGGCAGGTTGGGAGTAAACTCTCAATTAAACATATTATCCACAACAACAAAAAAAATCAGCAAATCCAAGTATTTAAACACACACATAAATACAAAACAACCTGCGCTCTTATTTTAGGAGCCTGGATAAAAATACATGCAGGTAAGAAATAGCGTTCTGTTTTAACTTCTGCCACTGCTCGTGGTGATTTTCCTGCACCCTGAAACAATATCTCTGGCTTTTTCCTTTGTCTCCTCTGTGTCTAATAGGTTTTGTTCCAGCTGCCATCTCATCATTGCCAGAGCTCATAGTTGCGATAGTTCCTCTTTTTAGATAAATATTTCAGGTTTATTACCCGTTATGAAATGGGATCTTTAAAATTTATAAACTATCATTTTGTTCTCTAATTCCTTAATTTTCGAGAGAACAATCTCTTTAATGTCTGTTTCTTCATCTTTAAATGTTAGGGTTGGCCTTGGATTTGATTTAATCTCTGTTATAACTTTATAAACCTTGCATGGATTGCTTTGATGTTCCCTTGCATCCAGTGAGCATACATTCAGCTTTTGCAGTCTTTTTCATACTACGGATCTTTGAAGCTCGATATAATTTTTGTTGCAGTAGGATGTACTCAATCAGCAGCAGTTATACTGTTTCCAAGATATGGTGCCTAGACAGGGTGAATACACATCAAACCAACCCCAATCCCCAAGCCACATGTTTAAAAAAAAAGATTGAAACAAAAAATGGAGTTGCCTATAATATTAAACAAATTATTGTTATTTTTAATAGAGATGAGCTAGGCTTTTTTATTTGATATTTGTTTGAGATATAAATCTTTAACTATATATATGTCATGAGTCATTGGAACAGCTCATCTTGAGAAGAGGTAAATTCAGTTGTACTTGCAAGCTGTCTTTACATCTGTGCTTTATACTAAGTTTAGGCTTGCTTCTAAGATTTCTGTTATAAAGAGAAAGTGACACATAGACAAACTCAAAAGTTCCTGCAGGACCCTATTTTCTCTCCTATGTTAGACTGCTTAGTGATCTATCTACCTTATTTCCTACCAAATTCTCCTCTTCATGTTTAACATTAGGTGCTAGAAAATGACCCAGGCATGTGAAAGCTGGTTTATATACCAAATAAGTGACAAAACTATGCCAATTTATACCAACTGAGGATTTTTCTTGTAGTCTATTTCAGATATTCTTTCTCCATGTTAGTCATGGTGGTACAAAGACATGAGCATATAAGAGAAATCTTTAATAGCTGCACTTCATGCTGAACTATTGTGAATACTAACAGAATTTCACCCTATTGTCAGTATGAAATTTTTCATGATCATGAATATGCATTTTATCATGATGGGAGCCAGGACTGGCCCCATCAACTTCTACTCTAGGAGTCTCTGGAGCATCATGAGATACACGATGAATTTAAATCTGATCATGGCCTTAACCTGTCTCTCGTCTAAATGTGATGGTGTCTCCTCCTAAGAGTTTACAGAGAGAAAACAAAAAATACTTTATATATTAGAACAAAAAGGCATCTTATCTCTTAACTTTGGCCTTTATAAAAAGTTACAGAATAGCAGAATGAAAAATGGATCTTTAATTCTGTAATTTTTCAAGACTTCCCTCAACTTCAGAAGAATTGCACAGTCTCATTTCTCCTGTGGTGACTCCAGGTGCACAAATACATCTTCACTAGCCAAAAGAAACAATGGAAAATAAAGAAAAAATAACTTTTGGTGATTAAGAGGAAAATTAATATAAGAAAAACACTCAGATTTTTTTTTTAATTAAAAAGAAACAAAAGAAAAAAATGAACATGAATAAATCACAAAAAAACAAATGCCAGGAAAAAAGGCAGCAATTTCCATAACAGTAGTGATGGCAGAAGCAGAAGAAAAGAAGATTCAGGAGAAAAACTGTTGAAGCAATCATTACTTGGAGATTTTCTAATTGATTGAGGCTTTCCTTTAGTGTTTACAAATTTGCTGGGTCGCTACCAGGCAAAGCTACAATTTTAAACCTCCTAGGTTCCCCTGTTTGGTAGAAAACACACAGAAGGTAACTGCAGATTAAGCCCCAGTTCTGCAACTGAAAGGAAAAACTGCTGCAAGCGTAGTGGGATTCTGCACCTGCCTGTGTGTACCTCTGGCCTTAGGTGTTTAGTAAAAGCACACTGATGAACAAGCTTTGTTGAGTATGAACTGTGCTCATTCTAGGAAGCACTACAAACCAAAGCTGCTTTTATCTCTGCTGCTGGTCACATTTTTGTCTACATATCTGCTGTTTAAGTCAGTGACTGCAAGCAGTTTATTTAAGAGAGTTCAGTCACTTGTACAAATAAAGAAGTTCCTAGCAGTAGATGAATTGTCTGTTAGCTGCCTGCTTGTCTGCCCACTTGAACTGGCTTCACAAAGTGTTGATTTCATGCAAAAGTGGCAGGATAGGAGAACAACAGCAGGACGTGAATTTTCTTTAGCAAAACCTTTGCAATCCACATTTGAAAGACATTGTATTAGCACAGTCTGATACAGTAGCAATACATCTGCAAATAAAATAAATATCTAGGGCTAGACATTTGGACATACAAGTGACAAAAAGCACTATAAGGAAAAGTAGCTTTCCCTTCTCACTTTATACCCTTATCATTTCATTGGTAGGTTAAATTATTACATCTTTTACTTAATAGAAGTTGATCTTATCATTAAGGGCCTGATCCATGTAAAAGGGGACTCATGCAGCACTTAAGTGCCCAGATCTGAAATACATCTGAAGTCTTGTGTTCATGTATCACCTGATCCTAGAAGCCCTAAGTGCCTTAGGTTTCTCTTAAAGCTTTTCTCTTTTAATGCTTTAAGTGTGCTACATATCTAAAAATGTCCCTCTAGATAGGCCTGATGTAACCAAAACTTTTTCACACACAAAGTAGAAGCAGGCTAAGAAAGATATGACTAATATTTGCTTGCCTTAAACTCAGATGTAAGGACATTAAATACGTGACAGTGTGTAGACCTTTTTTAATATGGTAACACTACCAATAGTAGAACAGCAATAAAAATTTTGTAACACAGATAAACATAAAAGTGATATACAGCTGCAAACAGGCAAATGGAGATTTGTGGTATATTTGCTCCAACATGGTAGTTTGTGCAAGTAGCGAAATCTACAAGGTAAGAACAAAGGAAGTATAACGAGAGATGTCTGATAGAATCAGGATAACTCTGCAGAACAAGCAGGAAAGATGTTTGGTGAAACCAGAACAAGTCCTGGTCCATCCCCAAAAAGATGAACTATGTCAAGAGCAAATGAGATCACCCCTTTTCTTTTGTGGAAAGCATTGAGCAGAACAAAACATGAGTAAGGAAAATGGAAAAGAAAAAACATCCATACTTGGGCCACCGTTTCCTTCATCAAAGAGCTCTCAATCCTGGCCACCTCCATCTAAATGGCTTAGCCATTTAGCCCTAACTTGCCCTAGCTGGAGGTGTGTGGTATCGTTCACCTTCAGCTGATTTAGGATAAAATTATTAAGAATTAACTGTTTAAATATGTAGTGATAATGATTATATTGACCATGTGTATTGTCAATGAATGTCAGTCCAGTAAAGTGTTGGAGTTTGAAACTAGCCTGATTTATCAGTCTTTTAAGCACTTCTATCTCTAATATACGCAATATACAAACAGATTCAGTCTGTGGCACAGACAGACTGTCTGTCTTGCCGATTTACTCTGTAGTGGAAGAATTGTTTATTAATGTGCGTTCATAGTGTGCAAAAACCTTTTCTCAGCTGATACTTTTCATGCTACGGTAGCACAATTAAATAAGGATTATTTATTATTGTATTAAGAGAATACTGAAATCTCACTCAAGGCAATTATTTTGTAGATTTGAATTCTATTATAAGGAAAAATAAATAGCTCCTGTTTAAATGCATCTACAAAGACCTAAATGCTTCATTATAAGAAGTCTTTAAGATGGGGCTTTATTCCTTTTCTGGCTTTTTAATTTTTTTTTGCTTTTAATTATATATTAAGCTCTGACAACAGCAATGTAGTATGTGGATGTGTTTTAGCTGTGCTGCAGATATCAGCATATGGGTATATTTAGCAAATCCAATAGCACTTCATCACTCATTCTCAGAACATTTAAAAATGTACAAAAGTGTGAAGATTACCCCCCTCAGAGAGCCACTTGTCTCCAGTGGCACACAGTCTCTAGCAGGTCTCTAGCAGTCTCAGGCAGCATGGTCCTTGTATTTTTCAGATCAATTTATCTAATGAAATCCAGCAAATTACGGATTAGAATTGGTGAAGTATAAAAGAGTGAAAAGCTCAAGATAGTTTTCAATGATTTTTTTTTTTTTTAATTTTATATATGTTTTGGGATATATACATAAGGTGAAATCAGTGCTGAACCCTTTGAAACTCATTGTGCCCAAGTGGGAGAGAGCTTCATCTACATATTTCCCCTGGAAAAGGACAGGCAGCAGGTAAGGTGCTGATGAAGGCTGGGTGGGGAAGAGTCTCACATCTCTGTGGATGTGTCTTCTAACATTACAGAATGCAGAGTGGCTGAAGGAAGGTATATAAAAGGGAATTCAGTGCAGTCCCACCTCCTCCTTAGCCCTTGCTTGCCAGTTCTGGCAGCACAGTGTTGCTGAAAGAGCTTTGGCTGAATACAGATGGTCTCTGAAAAGGCGATCATACTGCCCCCTCTGATTTGAGTGGAAGCTGGATGATGTAGGCTGTGACTTCCAGAATTAGTCAAAGTACTGCTGTGACAGATTCTTGAACCAGTCTCTGATTATATAATGTGATAGATTCTGGATTCAGAGATGCAGGGACTAAGTTATAGCTAGCCAAGTACACACCTAAAGGTCCCATTCAAGGAAAATGCATAAGTACAGCTTTAAATCAACCACATAGTTGAGATCCATTAACATATGGAACTCCTTAAGTCTGTGTCTAATATTAAACAAGTACTTAAATATTTTGCCAAATATAGATAGATTACTTACATTGGAATGATGAAGAGCTTTGCTGCAAGAGCACTGTGTAGAAACAAAAGACAAAGCCATTACTTCCCGCATTGCTGATGTGCCATGATTTGTTTCTGAGAATATTTCAGTCTGCATCCTGAAGGTAGGAAAAGGCTTCTTAGGTCTGCTGATAAATGAAACAAATATCTCTGTTCTAGTAAGAATTAGAGTGGATCATTATGAAAGACCATAAGAATTAGGAAAATGCCTGGAGAGCACACGTTTGACTAGGGATCACTGTATGCTGAGTTCAGTTAGATCCTGAATTTAATCTTCTGTTTCTTCTGTCCGTTCTTGTCTTATTCTATGTCCTTTTCCTTTTACTTCCTCATTCTTATCCACTTGAGCCCCCTTATTCTTTCCTTTCCTGTCTTGGATTTGAGAGCTACTTTTTTCTTAATTTCTTTCCCTCACTTTTCATAGTAATTTTTCTCTGAATCTGTGCCAAATTACTCATACTCTTCACTTCGCATTTAATTTCTTTTTTGCTTGCTAACCAATGTCTGCCTTACTTTTGCTCCAGCAATTCTGTCTGCCCATAATAATAAAAGAAAAAAACCACAGCATGGGCCTAAACACTGATCCATGATCCTCAGCACTGGTTAATAACCACCAAGCTCCCAGGCGCAGTTTGGCTCATCCCTGGTCATACTTTTGTGGGCAGTACACAGACATGATTCAGGCCATAGCAAATGCCAAGGATATTCTCCATAAGCAGCAAGAACAAGGCCAGACCTGTTTGATTCCCCTATCCTACAGTCATTCAACACTATTTAACTTGGCTTTGATCCCTCAAACACCTCCATGTGCCCTCATGATACGAATCAGTGTATGCATCACGTACCCAGACTTTTTTTGCTGATGGGTTGCCATACAGCCCATACATTATTTCAGACATTCTGAACTGACCAAATATATATTTATATTTTACAATGCCTTAGGGCTTCAGCAGTACTACATGGGGCTCAAAGAGGGCCCAAGGCCAAGCTCTATGTAATGTCTATTTGAGTACTCTGCTTTAGAAAGCGCATTGTGGCTGTGAGCCAATCTGTGCCACTTGGTCTCAAATGAGAAACCGTCCTCGGCTTGTTTTACATACTAACGTAGATTTATTCTAAGGACAACCAAGGATGGGCTTTGCAAACACATCTTGTTTCCCCAGCTGCATCCTCTGTTCAGACACACCTAGGAGGAGCGATGTACCAGAGGTTCTCCACAGGAGAAAGTGGCCTGGAGCAAGCTGCTTCGCTGTTGCCTTGTGCTAGAAGTTGCTCATAGTGGTCATAGCAGTGTATCTCCAGCTAGTCACCTTAATGTTAAACTTCACAAATCTAAGTAGATCTGTCACTGAACAGGCCTTACCACCTGAATGTGGGGTTGCAATTAGGCCTATCAGAGAACAACTTTGCAAGAGACATAGAAATGCAACAGTCAAATTGCATTGATGCTTATCTAGGGACAAGAAGATGGTTATTGGTGGCAACTTAATTCATGTGTAGAGATATTCACTGTTGCCTTACCTTTGCTTGTGCCTAAAAGGAAAGCTTATCTCCCACTGAAGACCCTCAAACTCAGTCTTATTATTTTTGCTCCAGTAAGGACTACCTGAAAAAGCAGAATTTATTGCCACGGAGTCTATCTTTACTACATTTTAAGGGAGCAGCTATTTACCCTAATAAAAATTATCTGTTATTAGTAGTCAAACACACAGACAAAAAAAGTGGATTTTGAAGTTTTCCCTTTCAGCCTCCACTTAAGCTTCAGCATTTCATCGTTATGACTCTCTCTAACACATCCTTATTTTATCAGCTTGCTCATTATTTTTATGAATTTTCACAGGTGAAATGTGGTTGCCCACTTCTCATTTTTCTCCCTAAAGTCTCAAACACAAAGACAAAATTCACCACTTTAATTTGGATGAACATCCTTCTTATAGTTTTAGGGCTCATTTATATTGTTGCCAAATGCATTAGTATCATAACTATAGGTATAAGAATCACCAGTAGATGGCTCTGTAATTCCTGAATTATAAGCAAGGAAACGAGGGAGGCTTTGATAGCTTTGACTTTTGTGAACAGATTTGATTTGGTGACACCAATGACAGGAATGAACTTCATGCCGACTTGCTGAAATGGGACACTTCCATTTGTTATGTCACGCCGTTTCAAAATGTCCAGTCTGTCCTCGACCCACATTGTCCTTGAGGACTTCGGATGGAGCAACATGAATGCTGTCGTCCTGCACAGGCAACGGCTCCAAATAAATTGGCAGCAGGATGACATGCTTATGGGATAGGGCAGAATTACTAAGCATTGCCAGGCCCTGCTCACTGCAGAGTGACAAACATGAAGATGTGGAGGCTCCTACAGATGCCCGAGCCCAGCAGTAGCGTACCCTGGGAAATGGGAATAAATCTGAGCATAGCGAAACTGTGCTGAACATATGACTGCACTGAAATTAACTAACAAACACTCAGAAAAGGTTGTTTCTGTTTTGCTTAAAAAATAAATCTTTCTGAGAATGGGATAGATAAAAACAGGAAGGAAATGCACTGTAAAAAGCCCTGCTTTTATTTATCAAGGAGTTTAATCATTTGTTACAGGCAATTTAGACAAAGTAGTAGGATTTCCTCTCTGCACAGCCCCCATTCCTGAGCACAGGACCAGGGTGTGCTTGCAAAAGGGATTTTAAGCATGCTTGAGTGCTCTAGCTGAGGTCTGCTAGGCCCCCTCTGTGTATTCTTCCACAGGTTAAACTCCTTTGAATATGTGTAAAAATTACTGCAGAAAAAGGGGATTTTGAAAATTTATATGTGGAACTCTGCACCCAATACAAACATTGGCTGTATCTAAATGTAAACTGAGGCATCTAAGTTAAAAGCGTGGGCATAGTGGGAATTCTTCTAGAGTTTGAAAAAGAGCAGAGAGCAACTCAATATCTAACAAAGCAAAGATGTGTCATCTGTACCAGCTGAGATGATTATTTGTATGTTTTAAGTAAATTCAAAATCATATGAAAACAATATAGAAAATGTTAAACTTAACTTTATAACTGCTGTTTTTTCCTGAAGTAGATATTCTATATGGCAAATATTTCATTTCACACTTCATAATGAAAAATGTATTAGTAAACCCCCCAGAAAATCATCCTAACTGTACTTCTACAGGAAATTTATTTTATAGATATTTTCCAGCTAGTCCTAGTGTGTGTTTCAATGGCACATAAATACTGTCTCTGCTATTGTTTATCTGCTCTAAAAACAGATACAAGCTGTTTTAAAAGGAAAGATTCATCCATTTAATACAAATAGCAAAAATATGCAAGGATGTTGATATTTAAACATCAACATTAGGCTTTACGTGTTTATGTCAATAACTCACACATAACCAAAATAATAATCTGCTATGCTTTTTTATAAAAATAAGATATTCTCCAAGCCCCTTACTAGCTTCCCTTGCCATCGGCAATGGTTTTCAGAATAAGGAAAGTAAGGTTACAATGGAGAAAATTCATATAACGCTATTCTTTATTTTGCTGCAGAGAAGCTGCATATGGAGACACCATTCCATTTATATAATGCAGTAAATTTCTGTGACCTTTCATTTACTTAGAAAAGGCTGAAGTATCTCATAGCATTCAGTATTTAGGACTGGTATTATCTCAGGAAACAATGCTCTTTAAATAATCTGAGGCACAAGTATTATTATGCTTTATAATGTACAAATACAGTCATATCTAGCCAGGTAAAAGACAAACCTGAGTTTAAGGCAACCTGTACCTTCTCTAAATTTTTATAGCCCAAAATATATTTTAAATTTACCTTATTAATGACAATTAAATAAGTTTTGTTTCTATTGAGAATAATATTATCAGGGTAAGCTACCTTGAATTACATTACATTCACTACCTAAGTGCAGGCAGTCCTAATGGAATAGCTGATGTGTGGCAAAATACTTAAACTTCTGCCCTATGGCAAGTCTGAGATAATTGGATTGCAATATGTGAATCCAGCATGACTCCTGGATTCAAATACCTAAAGAATGGGGGGAAAAAACACCCTTAGTTTCAAGTAAATATAGTCTATGTATCTGCTTAGCTGCATACGGTGGTGATAGGCACTTATGACAAATGTCATATTATTTGGTAATACTAGATTATTAGCAACATTTGACTTCTTCATCCTTATTTTGTCATGTGACAGATCGATATCTGTCTGAAATGAGACTACTTCTGAATCTTCCAGCTTTAACCAGCATCATAGAACTGACAGAGGCTGATGGAGAGATGTTTCTTCATTCATTTCTGAATTACAGAATTATCCTTATCCCTATTCCTGTCCTGGATCAGGAGCATGTTTGAACACTGCAGTCATATTACATTTCAAAATTAGAATTCAGAGTTTTATGGCCTGTAAAAACCAGTCTCAGAAAGTTACAGAGAGAGAACAGATTAAATAACTGCCATAAAGAGTACAGAAAAATCTTTTTAATATTAACACTATATTTACTAGCTCATTTTTTTTCTGGGTTTCTCAATCCATCTACTGTAGGGGAATGCCTGTATATATTCAAGTTTTTTATTCTAACCACTAGCACATTACCATAATGTGAATAATACAATCCATATTAGTTGAGATAAAAGCAGTAATTTTACTAAAGAGTTAAGAGAGAAACCCCAACATACTGAATTTCCAGTAATTTTAAGTTAAATGCTAGAAAATAACATCCGTTCTTCTCAGGAATATACAATATTAAGACCAGATTTTTTCAAGGTTCTGAATGCTTACACTTAATGCCACTTATCCATATTGGTATAATAACTGCTGGAGAATTCAGAGCATGGATCATTTCCTTCTCACTTATGCTATAACTTGTATACACTTGACATAAAAACTGTATAGTGTGTATGCATTCAAACTAATATATAGTTTCCACCATAGGTATAGTGGAAAAGGGAAAAAAAGAAAATTAAATTGAAGACACAAACAGAAACCTCTCAGTGGAGACCTTCCAAATGTTTTGGAAGTGTTTATGGATACAAAAAAAAACATCAAGTATCATTATCTTATCACAAACAAAAACCATATGCATAGACATATGCATACACACACACTACTATATCATGATGTGATTGTTTGCCCTGATTGTTCTGGGGTTTTAGTGTGGGGTTTTTTTGTTGTTTTTTTTTTTTCAACAGAAAAGGTTTGGAGTTTGAAGTTTTCCTGCTTCCTAAGCTGGCTGCATCCTTATCCTCTATCAAGTAAGACTGGAGAGAACTCAAAGCAGATGGTACAAAGTAACCAGAGTGAGAGATGAAGCAAATACTTCAGAAAGAATTGCGAGAAAGCCGTTCTATCTGCATCATGCCAGGACACTTCTCAGCCCACATCCACACTATAATTAGGTATCATATGGGAACCATGGCTAGTAATGCTTTCACACGACAAGCTCAGAATGATTTAGTACAAAATTTAGAAAAAGTACAGATGGACATCATTACTTTTTGGCACATTAGGGAGTCTTTATTTGAAAAATGTTTTGATATATATTTTAAATGCTTTTAAATGTATACACATATAATAGCATAAAATTGTAAATATCTGGTAATTTGCCTTAAAGTGTATCTATTTTTCACTGCTGTGTACATGTGCTCTGCTTTATATCAAAGCAAGTTCATGCAGTATACATCTCTTAAGATCATTCTTGACGGCAATATTGGGTGAGAAAGCAGCCTTTCCGCATAAAAGTTCTCTGTAGATGCTCTTTAAGGAACACTTGTATTTGTGTAAATGAAAACTGTGTTCCTCTAGGGGACTGATTGTACCATTGACCGAATGAAGAAAACCACAGACTCCACAAACCCTGCTAGGAATGAGAGGCTAATGACAACATATCCCTTTATGAGCCAGAAGGAATTACATATCCTATCCAGACCTCTCCAGCAAGGATTATTTTATTGATTTCAGGAAGCTGAGTGAATTGAATGTCACAAATAAATATATTATTAACATGCAACAACCTCAAAAAATACAGGTTTAGATCAGGTCTCCAATATTTGCTCAGTTGAAGGATGCATTGGCACCTTACCAACAGCCCAGAGGTTGCATATAATTTACATAAAGTATATCAGATTTCCTCCCCTCTCATCTCTTTGAAGGTAGGATGAGATGCACAGATTCATTTGTTCAAGCAGATGTTGGTGGTTACACAAGGAAGTCCTTGGGTGATTGATAAAAGACTGTTCTTACAGGTCAAAATAATGTGACCTTGAAATACAGGAATTTTGCCTTTCCTTAGTTACAAACAGGTATCTGAACAGTGACAAGATATATTGCTTTCATTTTGTTTCCTATTCATTGTGGAAAATACTGCTGTATTTCTTTCTGTATGAAAAAAAGTTAATGAATCTAGAACTTCTGAATTAGGAACAAAAAAACCTTGTACATTAATCAAACATTCCTGTTCTCTAATGGTCACCATTACTAGAGACTATCTTCCTGTTGTCCACCTGGGCTTTGGTAGAGAGACATGATTATGAAGAGTATCAATCCATTTGACAGTAACAAGCACATTGAGACACACTGTAAACTGTCACCAGTACGAATTAAGGAAAAACGTAAGAACAGCAAAACCAAACTTCAACCTTCAGAAAAAAAAACTTAACAGTATAAGCATAGTTCTTTAAAGGAATAAGTAGAATTTTTATATGATGTTTTAGTGAATAGTAACTGTTTTGGAAGTTTAAATGATAACAAAGTGACCATTCATTATTAAAAGGGATCTGAAGAGAAGTGATATGTAGAAAGATGTTTTTTTAAAAGCTATGGGTTTGGTCATTCCTAACTCCTAAATTAAGCAACACAGTTAGTTGAAAATACATGATTTTATATTTATTCATGGAGTAAACACTCAAAATGTAAGAAAGATAGATTGCATTTCTTGTGCAAGCTAAAATGTTGACTCCTTGCTTTAAGTAAACTGCTGAACACAACCTTAATTATTAATTAGGAATCAGCTGAACCTAAGATTAATTATAGAACAGCTGCTGCTGCAGACCCATGATCAAGTGCTCTTGAGTGAGCAAGGGTATTTGCTGTGGGAATTTAAGATGATAAATTCTTCTATGTTACTGAGCTGAATTGTTTGCAGATCTGCCCAGAAAATACTTCAGAAAGTGTCAAATGACAGTTCTAGCAAGAATCTATTGCTGGTAACCAAGATTTAATAAAGAGATTGAGCAGCAGATGAGGGGTTGGTATAACAGTAAAAGCAGGTATCTTTGCAATGATTGAAATAGCCCTTGAGTACTGTAGCACAATATATCCAGCCATGCTGAAAGAGATAAGAAATGATTCTTAGTAGCAGACAACAGTTATTTGAAGTAATTGCATGTCCAGAACAACTTGTATCCAAAACCACAGGAGCACTATGGGGTTATTTTGCATCTTTAAGGTTTACCAAAGCAGTGTCCAGTAACAGACCACAATTCACTACAAGAGAATATCCACAGCTTGCAAAGCTCCACAGGAGGAAATACTCATAAACTTTGCTACCCTATCTTGAAAGCAGCAGAGACAACACTTAAAAATAAATGCTGAGTCTGAAGAAACAAAATGATCCTACTCTACTGCCTGGTAAACAGCGTAGCGTACCATATAAAAGTGTGCTCAAAATTCCTGCAGCTGAAGAACTTATTAAGATTTTCTTTCCTCAAATCTAATTTGTCTCCCTTCTTGAGTATGTTTTTAATGAGTAGATGAAAAGCCCAATATGGTAAAGCACATGGTGCATTTGTTAAATGGAAATAATTAAAAAAAGATGATCACGGCAGTCTTTGCTTGGGCATTTTGATATAAATGTATGTGGAGGGGTTGTATCTAAAACTCACAAAATACATATCTGCATGTATTTTACCCTCAAGAGAAGGGAGGAAACCCAGAACAGTTGCAAACCGAATGTCATTGAGAATTGTTTTCTTACTGTAGAATTGAAACTTTTTCAATTTTGGCTATCACAGAACCAATTGGGAGCAAACCAGCAACAAGAAGATAGACTTGGCCAGTGTATGGGTTTCAGTGTACCTTTCAAACAAATAAGAGGACTAAATGGCAGGCTACTACTCAACTGGCAACCGAAATAAAGAAAGATGAGTATTGCAAAATGACTGCAAATGGAATTCAGATGGGATAGTATGTGGTTAAATTGGGTGGGAGAAGGTTAGCCAAAATACCTTCTAAGATGGGCCAAAATGAATTCTAAGCTCCTCCTTATATGTTTACAACATCCAGGGCTCTTTCCTTTCTATCTTTGCAGAAATCTATAAAATTTAACAGCTTAGTACTCTGCATATTAAATAACAAGCCTTAAAATTCAAGGCAGGGTTTAATACACTGACGATCTACGCATAAAACAATGTCAACTTTGGATTAGGTGATATTAGCCCCTACTGTCTGTGTAGTTGCTCCCTGTTAAAATTAGATCTGGTTTTAAGAGCAGATCAAAGCATTTCAACTACATTTAGTGTTTCTCTTGGGAAGGAAGAACAATTTTTATGGTTGGAGAACTAGGAAAGGAATCAGATATGTGAATTCTACTCTAAACTCTGCACAGGAACACAGAGACTGCTAACCCAAAATTGGAAAACTTCATGAAAAAATAGTCTTCTCTGCATCACAGAATCCCTTTATAGGCTTATTTGTTTGCTTGTCATGGTAGCTACTATACAATACTTCATAAGATCATGCCTGTTGTATGACTTCACATCATGTACGATAGCTTACTTTCATCAGTACTGGGATTAGTGCTGTATATCTGAATGAGAATTTCTTTTCTCAGCCCTATTGGCTTAAAGATTTCTTCCTCAAAGGCTCTTCCATTGCCTACCTGAAGAACCACATGAGCAGAACTGAGGTGATGAATAGATGAGCTAAAAGGCTTTCACAGCTCTGGGACCCAGATCATCTGCTGCTATGCAGTATCATAGCTTTATGGGGAGTTTCCCCCTTGAATTCAGAGGGGTCAAGATTTCACTCATGGAGACCCCTGAAATACAGTCCCAATGGAAAATGATGTTGCTTGACACTTTACAGTGCATTTTAGCATTTTGCTATCATTGTAATCCAGATTGCTAGCATAATTTATAGGTTTAGATTCTTCAGTATAGCAAACGTTTTGGTGTTATGCAGTACATTTGTCACTGCATTTATTTCTGTGTGGTTTATTTCCCTCTCATATGCTCTGCATATTGTGTCAATTATTTGAAGAAGTATAATACATATATATTTGAAGAGAGAGAGAGTGTATATGAAAGTTTGCACTAAAAAGTGTGAATTTATACAAGATATCTGTGATCATTTTGGACTGTAAAATCAAATATAAGATTGGATGAAAAAGATTTGATCATTTCAATTTTGAAACTGTCACTGCCTCCAAACACTCTGCTGACTTATCTTTCAGTAATTTACATATCTCTGTATAACTTTGGCAAAGAAAAATCTTCCTTAAGATAAACTTGTTTGAGATTTACAAATAGAACATCTCTAAGCAGTTTCAAAATAGTCTAATTTGCTGTGATTTCAAAGCAAGAAGGAATGTGGTAAAAATAGTAATTCATAATAACAATAGTAACAGTAACAATAATTATAATGTTAATAATAAGACGACTAATAACCAAAAGTATTTATCTGCATTTCAGGGGAACACATTTGTTCCAATGAGAACTCATGATGTACTGAATTAGACAGTACTTGAACACAACATGGCAATACCTGAACACAATAGGACGAGATTCAATTTTCATGAGTATCCAAAATCAAGATCAACCAAAAATTGGACAGTTGAATATAATAGGGTTGAGATGGCAATTAAGGATCAGAGTTTTCTGCTTACTTGCTCTCTTGCTGGAGGAATCTAAGTTCCCTATGGCGACGAGTTTTTAACCAGGAAGTATAACAGAGACCTATTTTTACTTTCATCTTCAGAAGCACATCAGTTGTGACAGCACTGAGTCACGTTTTGTAGCTCATAGTTTAAAACAAAAAGTAGACAAGGATTTGCCTTCCTAGCAACTTGATCTCATAGGTACTTTCTGAACACATTTCTGATGTACATGTCAAAAAAACTCTGAAAGGATTAACGTGAAACTAGAGTTAGCAGCTTTTCCTTTAAAATTGTGCTCGTACTTCTCGTCACATCTTTCTGAGAAGCGATTCCAGAAATTTGCACGGGCTCTGGGGTAGTAGAGTTCAATTGCTTCATTAACAAACTGATTAGTTATCTTACTTTGGCATGAAGACACAATTGTTCTTTTGAAGCTACTCCAGCATACCCCTCCTCCCCCTGCCCCGGAAAACTGGACATTGGAAATAAAGAGAGAATAAAATGTTCTTCTTTTGTGTTTAGGGCACACACCAAGGAGAGGGATAATCTGGATTCTGTTCTCTGTGCTGAGGATTGTTTATGCATTTTCAAAGAAAACATGTATTTGGCAAAATACATAAATGTCCTGAGCTGGGAGAGGAACACAAGTCTCTGTTTCCAAGTATCCCCATGAGTGTAGAGAAACATGGTCTCAAGTGATCATACTGCTTTGTATATTCAGCCCTAAAATCTTGATTTAATTTCTTCACTGTGACACACCTTTCACTGAAATGGGGGATAACTGGATTATGCTCACCAAGCCAGTGATGAAAGCACATACATACTGTTGCTCTTTATATCCACAGCCTTCTTAAGTTGATACAATCATCTGAATCTCTGGCTTCCAGGTCTCTTGAAAAGGCTTTAAACCCCAGATGACTGTGGTAGGAATTAGGTCCCTGAATTATAGGTCCCTCTAAGAACTAAATAATATTCCTGATTTGGGGATGTGCACTTAAAAATCTCATTTTCATGCGAAGTTTTAAAACTGCACTATGAAATATCATGTTTTCTTTCCCCTTGGTGCAGTAATTTAGTAAAAGGAAACAGACTGATGCGCTGAATTAGTAAAGTGGGCAGATAAAAAATAAGTAGGCATGGGATTGGGATTAAAGTGGAACATTAAAAATTAATTTCTTCATCAGTAACATTTTGTTTTATTTTTACATTCAGATTCATCTGGCTGGAAAACCGAACATTTTGGATTCCCTCTGTAAGTGAATAGACCACTGCTGAACTCTTGAGGAGCTGTAGCTTCTGGAAGGGTGTAAGTCTGGTAGACCAGCTGCCAGAAAGCAGTCTCAATAAAGGTGATTTGGCAAATAATCAGACAAATTTTGAGAACTTAATCAAAAGTGACTTATCTCTGTGAAACTCCCTTAATTTGATGAATAAGCAAAGTCCAGTGACCCCCAAACTCAGTCACTTGCTTTGTCAACAGCACTTTCCATATACAAGTGATTCTGTAATGAGTAGTTGTTGAGAGCACAACATAAAAGAAAAAGTCAGCTCATTGCATGTACTTGTCAGGTATGTGAGAAAGCATGTTGTTCTGCCACATGTGGGATACGGAAACAGAAATTCTCTCAACCTCCTGGCCAGAACCAGGCTCTAACCACAGCTTTCACAACTAGGACCGCACACTTTCATTGCTTGGTGTGAATGTGTCAAGAAAAAAATGACTGTTAAGTCTCTCAGACAGCCAATACATCTGGCTTTTATCCTTCTCACTGCCTCACTCAGGAAGGAATACGGTTATTTTTAAATCTAAGGTCCGTGTGTGGAGCCAAATAAACATAATTCTCCAGCTGGTTCAAAGATGATAGGAAAATATTTTAAATGCTCTAAATTGTATAGGCTTATTTATCGTCTGTTAAATCCTCTCCCCAAAAGAATCAAAGGTCTCATTTGTTCTTCAAGCACTCATTACATCTTTGGTCACCTTATCAAAGCCTCAAAAAAACCCCACCCCAAAACATGTGATTTCATGTACCAGAATACAAATAGCAAATTACAAATATTCTTCATGACTAGCTCGTGAACACTTTACGATACCTAAAATGTTAATTAACTGGGACTTTTCAAGCAACTGTAACATTCAAACAGTTGAATAGAATTCCCACCATGATGGTGTAGCTAAATTATGGGCAGGAAGGGGGGACCAAAACTCACCAAAACTGCTGTTGATTGGTTGTCCAGCTCTTCCTGTGACCATAGTTTCTTTTGCTTTTAATCTCTTCTAATCAAATATTTTGTGTGTGGTGTTTGTTTTTTTGGTTTTTTTTTGGTTGTTTTTTTTTTTTTAAACTACAGTTACTATTGAAAATAATCTCTTAAACAGTGTTTGGGAAAAGGTATGTGATTTTGGTGGCCACCATGGAACCTCAATTACCAGGACTTTTTGCAGATGTTAACAATCAAGTCACTCATAACCCCTGGTCCTACAGCTTCTACAGACACTACTTCTCCCTGAATCGACTGTGCATGACTGATTTGCAGCTAATTACAGGTTGTGTGATTCACCTGGATATATGTTTATATACTTTTGTCCGTCTATGTAGTGAATGACACTAAACAAAAAAATGGCATGTGCAGTCTTCTTGTTTAAACAGGTAAAAGAGTTTCCTTTTCTATGAGTATTTTGTACATTTGCAAAATCAGGCTTAGTCTGTACTTTGAATGACTAAAACATCTAAAGTTTTGCCTGATTAGTTTAAATATGTACACTTTAGAAGTTATTAATATAGAAAGGTATAGTTGTTCAATTATTCCTTCTTATTTCTTGACCATTTTGGTTAGTGTTCTGTTTTTTGTCATCTCAACAATGTTATTAACTTTAGCAGGTATAATAGAGAGACCTCATAGTATACTAACTAAAGATCTTCTTTAAACATCATTTTAGCAAAGTAAACCCAGACAATTATGTTCATATTATTTAAACAGTTGTAACATTTAATATGTTTAACAATTCTTTCTGGACCTGCCCAAATGGGATTTTCAAATAAAAAACAGATGAAAACAAAACGCAATATAAGAATTGAAAGCTCATGGTAAAAACAACAGTCCAAAGCTCAGAGCTGTATTTTTACCTTTTCTTGTAGGGAAAGTCTGTTTCTAATAACTTTGCCACTGTTTGAGGACTCCAAATCAGAGATGGGTTCCTTCTTTTCTTTTTCTCTGAAATTGTAAACAGAGTTAGAGGTATGTAAATGCTTTATCCTCTGTTAATCTGAGATGGGATCTGTGGCAGTTTGCCTGTTCAATGGTATACAGATTTACAGTATATATTGTAAATCCCATTAACTTGTCATTAAATAATTAGCTACATCTGCATCAGACATATCTGACGCTGGTTATCAAAATTTGTTCCTTGTATTCAGCCTTTCCAAAATATTTCTATTCCCCTCTTCACTTTCTGCTCCTTGTTGACTTATCAAACATGTTTTTGTTAGCTTATTCTTTTCACGTAAATCAGAAGACTAGGACTTTTATTTTCATGCTGCATATTATTCTTCTGGTTTTCATCAGTGGTCCCAGTAATTTAAGTGAAAACAGGTCAGATCTTTCTGGGAAAGGAGAGAAAAAACAGTGAGGCTTTGTGACTGCAGGCAAACACCTAAGGATTTTTGTTTCTTCTTTGTTTGAATATGCTATTCATTTTTGAGATCCTAACAATCAGATCCTCAGCCCAAGTTAAACCCCTTTGTGCTGCTCTAGTAGTGCACAGGGTACAGGAAGCCAAGCTGAAGGAGCAAGTGGAGGTTTTTTTCTTCTCAAACAAATCCCCTTCCCACCTGGTATTAATCCAGAACTCCCACCCTCCGTCATACTGTGGGACAGTTTTGGACCCAGGCCAGGATGAATGAACACTTTTTTGTTCCCTTTCCTACTGTCCCCCCTTACTCCCTCCCTGGTTGTGAGTACAAGCCCTGCAGTATTGTGCACTGGACTCTCAAAGCTTGGTAATGGAAGGGAAATCCTTGTCATACTGAGAACAAGCCGCTTTATCCATGCACAGGTTTATCATGTAAAATCATACATGAGATTTCTTCACGCAAATAGTTATGATCGCCGACTGTGTTCTCACACTGTCACAAGAGAAGGGCTTTCACAGAGAACATCTAGGTGAGAACCAAACATTAAAAAAAAACCCAAACAACCAGCAATGTGCGAAAGGATGAGCTCCTTGGGTTGCTTCTGAGCCTGTGAATGCTGCGTGGCAAGCCCACAAGGGGTTCATACATGGAAGTTTTTGGAGATTGTTGGGCCTGATTTTAAGTGGGAGATAAGATAGATGTATGGGGACTGTAGTCTTCATAGATGAAGCACCTGCTTTAGTTAATGTGATTATTCTTATGCATCAGCAAAACAGTAACCAGTACATTAAAAAGCTTTGTAAAAGTTCTGATATAGTCTAAGTGAAAGAGATTACTTTTAAAAAGAATAATAATTTAGTATTATCAAACCCTGTTAATCCCATGGGTAGTTGAAATCTCTCATTGCAAGGAAATCCCAAACTCTAGCCCAGAGACAACTGGATTCTTCTTCAGATTCCTGGCAGGAGAGAAAGAAATATTTCTATGGCAAGTTGATTTTTCAGTGAAAATCTGCTTGATGCTGCTCAGATATTTGGAAAGTGAAAGAAAGTGTTGGAGGGAGAGGCTAGTTATCAGAATCTGCATTAAATGCTCAGAAAGGTGTAATGCAATTCATCACGTGGATCGCTTTGACATATATATGGTCTTTATTTATACATGACTATCTATCATACCAGATCTTTTCCAAAGCTCTACTCTGTTGTGGATACAAATTTTGCACAGATACTTCTTGTGTTCTTTTCCCTCTCACGGAGCACAAACACCTTGCTCTTTTAAATATACATATCTCTTTTACAATTGGAGTCAGTACTGCAGTCTAAATGCCTGGGCTATGTCAAATGAAAAGCTGTATTCTGTAAATGAATTAGTAGCACTTTCTTCTACTGCCTTCCTCAAACATATACCATTGTATGGTCAGTGTTAACCCGTAAAACATCTTCAGTCTTTCCCTGCTTGTATAACACATTTTAGATAACATAACAAAAATGAATACTTATAGCAATATTTTCCTGTTACTGCTGAGGGGTGGAATCCTAGCCGTAAGTCGCTGGCAAGGTTCCCATTTGCTTTATGATAGGTCCAGATTTAAATAAAGAGGGCTGCAATCTGGGAGACTTTGAAAGTAAAGTCTGAGCCTCATTCCTCTGCCGTATGGGCAAGCTTTTCCACGCAGCACCCTACACAGTGATGAAGAGAGTCTTTGTCAAGCCAGCTGGCTCTGCCTGCAAGCCCGCTTGTGCTGCTAAGGGAAAGCTTGTCTCTGTGTCTCAAAGGGATACCAGTCTTTTCACTTTTAAACAGTTTTTTTTCTTCATGGATTTAAGTGTGTTTACATTCCTTTGTCCAACTGCTGATTCTGTGTCCTCGCTGGTTTTCTCATCTCTGGCTCGTAGATGCTGTTCATATTTATAGCTTGTGGACAACAACATCATCAGGCCTCATACTCTGGACATTCCTTGGCAGAGCTTTTCTGACAGGTGACTTTTCCATTAGGGGATTTTTTTCATTTTGGCTCCACTCCTAAATTCTCCACACAGTCTGTCTGGATGCTGGGAGTGTGCTTCAGACAGACTGGCAAAATCTCCAGATTTGTGCTCACTTCTTCTCAGTGAGATATTCGTAAACATAATAATGTTTGCTAATGTAATCTCCCAGTAAAGTTCACACATTTCTTTATTGGGATTGAAGGGAAGCGTTAAGTGAAATTTAATGTGAATGTATGTGTGAGAGATTAGAGAGGAACTAAATCTCACTGTGAAATTGTGCTTTTATATTACAGGGAGACTCAAAAATTGGATTCTCTTCAATTCCAAAATTAGCACTTGGTTTCTTTTAAAAAAAGGCCAATATGTGGCAAAATGAAAGATTTGGAGTTCTGGTACCTGCCTGAATTTTGGAGTCTATTTTACCTAGCCAAATACACTGTTGAAATCAGTTGTGTCTTAGGATAAGAAACTAATCCTCAGATAGACAGCCTCACAAAATGCAGTGTTCTAAAGGTTTTTACTATTCCACAGAAATAAACTGATCTGTAAACAGAATTCTTATGCCACTTGGGTACAAAACTAACTTTATTGGTTCATTTTCTTCTAGAGGAAGACCAGAAAACTGCTCTAGAGCAATGGTTAGGGCACTCAGCTGGGGTGAAACAAATAATTTCTTCTCTCATGGCTTAGGCATCTAGTTCTTACGTTTAGTGTCCATATCCTAATCCCTGGGATCGGCGCTACTCAGATGCCGGTCCAAGGGTCAGAAGTGATTGTTTTTCTACTTTCCATCTGAAATTGTTTTCTAGACCAATGTTTTTCTGAAACTGACAGGTTTGAGAAGAGAAGGAATGAGAATGAATCTTTGATGCATCACCATTTTCTAAGAGAAAAAAATAAAAGGATTTTGTTGCAAAATTTCTGACTACACGACAGTCCAAAAGTCAATAGTAATTATAAAATACTGAAAGAATGTGGTGCTCATAGAATAAGTTGTAAGATAGACAAAAAGGCTGGAATATAGTATGAGAACAATTGCATGTTCACTGTATGATCTTATATGAAAACAATTCAATTTCATTAATCTTTCTCAGAATGAATGTGTCTGTTCCATAGTAATTTATGAACACAATACATAACCCAGTTATTGAGCTATTTGTCATATGAATATATTGGTTAAATTTAATAGGGGGTAAGCAGAATGTGAAGACAAGCCATTACTTTGCAAATGCTTTTGGACTGGAATGAGATGATGGTTGAATTATTACCATGAAGGCTTTGCTGCTTGCCTTCAGCCACCTAAAAAGCTTCGTTCCCCATTCAGAATGAAGCAACAGGGAACCAGCAGAGCTAAAAAGCTATAGCACTTACAAAAAAGGATATTTCACAGATACATAATCAGATGGATAAAGACAGATTTTGTGATACCAGAAACTGCCAGACCTGCCTGGTTTATAGCTAAGGGATGGTAGATTATAGCTATTACAGACATGTGTGGAGTACTCGGGTTTTAAATAAAATTAACTAAATCCTGTGTTCTTTCATTTAAAGTGAAACTATTTTGTTTTAAGAAAGTTGTCTTGGCAATTAATTCACCTCTGGTCACAGACTCCTCGAGGGAAGAACTGCCAAATAAAATCACTTTTGTTGGTCAGCAATAATGATATACAAAGTACTGTGGCCAAGAGCCTATTCTAAAAGTGGGAAAATCATGTCATTTTTCCCCAGGACAGGTTAAAGCATTTTTGGATGAGGACCAGAGGAAGGAGAATGATACAATTATCCTTGTAATCCTGAGAGAAGTGTTACCTCATATTTGGAAAAAAAAGTACTGCCAGACAGAACAATTTAAATCAAATAACCCCTAGTCCACTGAAAATCTGAAGCAAACTTCAGTTAAGGTGTCAAAATACCCCAGTTATACTGTTTTCAGAATCTCCAGTCTGACTCAGCCAGAAGTGGGGAAAAAGGTTAATGATTTTTTCCAACCCAACTCTGTAGAGTCAAAAAGCTTCATTTGCCTCCTTAGTCTTAATCAAATGGAAGCCATATTACAACCATTGAAAAGCTCGTTCAAACAGCTGAAACCATTTTAGATTTCTTCTACTTGTTAATTCAAGTGAAACATGCTGCGTGTCCTACTTAGGAACAGAAAATTGCACCTTAGCACTCCTCATAGCTACTGCTAATTGTCTCAGGGTTGTTATCTGCTATATACTGCTTTAGGTAGATTTTTCTTACACCATACTGCTGCTTCATAAAGAGCACAGCTATTATTTTTCCAAATCACTGTCTGGATTCTGCACATCCAAGTGCAACTGAAGTCACAATTTAGTTATATTTACACTGGAAGTGGAATATGACATCTAAATAGTCCCACATCTAAATATTATTTATTTATTTTTAGTAAACCTTTACTCCAGCTCGTAAGCTAATTGTTATTGTAATGATAGGAGTACCACAGGAGTTCTCTGCCAAAGTTCATTTAATTTGCATTTTAATATACTAAATCTTCTTTCCATTAGTAGTGCTGATACAGAAGTTTGACAGACAAAATAAAAATGTGGGCGTGTTTGTGGATACACTCTGAAATCCACTGTGGCATATAAAAGCAAATGAGAATCCTCTCTTTGGCACCATTATCCAAATTCCTCTCCACTTCTTTTCTGTCTGAGGTGAAGGCTGTGCAGATGGTTTGGCATAATTCGCTCAACAAAATGATTCAGAGGCAGGAAGATAAAGCCCATGTTACTTGAAACTTCATCCCTTTCTTTTTGCAGTGTGCTGCAGGAATTTACTGCCTGGAATACTTTATTTCTTAGAATTTTAACAACTTAGTCTAATAATATGCCATATTTTTCCACCAAGCATATAGCTTTGTTTTGTCAAAAGGCCTCTCAGAGAACACTCTAACACAGTTATCGCATCTACATTTTGAAAGAAGCTGCAATACAGGTCTTAAAACGTCATTGACAGCACCATATTTGAAAACTTTTGTGTGTGCCAGCTTTGTATCAAAGACATCTAATGAAAACACAAATGAAAGTAAAGTTACCAGAAGGCAATAGCTACATGCATTAGCAGATGTGTTTGAACCTTTTGTGAGATATAATTTCTAAAGAACCATAATTGGAGATGAAAATCAATTTGTCACAAAAGTCTCTTTTTTCACTCTTTGTTTAAGTGCTATCCTTTTATCTGTCTTGACAGAATTTACCCAGCTGTTTTCTTATGTATCTTAGATAAAATGACCGTATTTTCAAACTGCAGCCAAACAGAACAATTTTCTGATGGCATTTTTACAGGGTTACAAAAGAGCCTCACAAAATGTATGATGGTGTGCTTTTATAGTTTACCTCAACCTCTGTATTACCAGCTTATGATTCAGCAGTGACACACACGTATCTCTCATGGGAACTGAGGAACAGGGGATTTTTTTTTTCAGGAACTTGGTATTTTGAATAGGATTCTCACATTTTACAGAAAGCTTTGAGATCCACCCTGAGCAGAAGAGCAACTTTCATAATGAGTCTCGTTTCTTACCAGCCAGGGTTATGCCACATTTTCTGCTTTGAAGTGCAGAGTTGCTTACTCTGCAAATAGTGTCATTAAAAGCAATGAGAGAGACAATCTGAACCTTGAAAAAAGAAGGGAAAACTTATTGTAGTTTTTAAGAAATGAAGCTGAGTTCAGACTAACAAAACAGCTGGTTTGGAATCTGCCATCAATCCTATATGTAATGTATTATTCAGTTCAGCACTTACAATTTTGTTTAGATTGTACATTATCTTTAGCTATTTTTTTATATTACCTTACCTCACCACAGTATCTGTCTGCCTGATGATTTTTAGTGTTTCTATTGCTTCATAAGGTATTGTTTTAAACCCAGTTTACAGATGGAGAACTGAGGCACAGAGGAAGTGTCATGACCTAGGAGAACTATAACTGGTACAGTCATGGGCTGTAAGTAATCTTGCCTAACATTAGGTGGGTTGATCTTTTTTTTTCCTCACATGGGTGTCCACTGACATTTGAGATGACCTTGGGTATTCCACTTAACCTCCCTTTGACACCTTAAAGGGGTATACCTCTCCCATAGGTCCTGTAACTGCCCTGTCCAGGAACCCCAAGAATATGTCATAGATACTTCAGGTGATCTCAAGTGGTACCGGACACCAAGCTGACACAACTGAATCAAGCCCTAGGTGTCTAAGACTGATCATGGTATCAAAGCTCTTATGATGAATCAACAGCTAATCAGTATCACCAGCGGCATTTAGGGTTTCAAGTCATCTTCCCAGACGTGCAAGTCTACAAATCTACTGTAGGATGAGACAAATGACAGTGTGAACCCTGTTGAAATCACTGGCTTTGTCTTCACTGACTAAAATGGAAGCTTGGGCCATGATGGAGGCACAGATGAGATGAATGCTGATTTGAAGTCCCTGACTGCTGACCTTTGTCTGTTGGCTGGTTTGCACTGTCATTTATTTCCTTTATTGTTTTCAGTAGTCTTCATAAAAAATATATGTAGTCTGCTGAAATCAGCGAATTTGGTGTTGTTTCCTTTGGTATTATTAACTCAAAAGCTCTTGGTTTACTCACCTCCTTTTCAATGAGACAAAAAGACCAAGCCTGACCATTACAGGCAGATAGGCTATCAGTGAATTGAGCATTGGACGTGATGGTTAATGAGGGCAAGCTGCCCCTCCATTACCTCAGAGAAGAGTTTTTTTTCAGTTTATATTATCACTGATGCATGTGTGGCCATGTTTTAGTCAAGTGAGAGTATGGACCACTAGGTAGCTGCATTCTCACCTCTCTCAGCCAAACTGAGAAAGGGAAAAATGATTCTAAATCAGTATTATGGAGTCGGAGCTATGAGGAGAAAAACCGAGAAATAGAAAGGTGCTTAAAAGAGTACGTGTCTATAGTGAGTGATCAAGGAAAAACAGTAAATGCTTCTATTAGTCAGAAAGGGAATGGGGAGCCTGAAGGACCAAGTCACTAAGCCATGCAAGACACATCTCCTTTTTGTTCCCAAATTCTCTTACCTGACTTTTGTGAGCTTCCCCCAAATGACCCCCCTGATCCAATCAGCATCGGTACTTACTGATTCAAAATGCCTCAAAACCATGCTATTTATTTCAGATGAATGTTTGTGCCAGTATCTTCATACATATCACCATGCAAATTCTTCATGTTGTTCTTGTGAAAAATTACCTCATAAATAGTCCTGGTAAGGGAGGCAGCAGACACCTTAAGTGAAAATTATTATGACAAGTATGCAAATAATGTAATCAGGCTCAGCCAATACGATGTCAGATTACAAACCTGATCCAGCATCTTTGCTGTCACATGTGATTCAATGCTTCTGGACTTTGTCAGCAAAAAATAAATCATGGGTCTGAAAAACTTGATGCTATTTCTTAGACATAGCAAGGATATATGCACAAAAGTGGCTTCAGATCTGATTTATTAAGATCTCTTTTTGTCTCCAGAGGATGAGTGGAACACATGCATTTTTATTCTTTTCCTCCAAAATGCTCATTTATGGAAGAACATGTTTCAGCCTCTAAATGATTATTCTATGCTTGTCAGTTTTAGATTGCAGCACCAGTTACGTTAATGATTTCTGAGGTGATGCTGATGCCTCTGAGGCTGCCTGGCAGAATTGCTAGCATAAAACTAATGAGTATCCCAGCACGACCCTGCACTGTTAGGAGATGAAGGGGAGGGGGGAAATAAATTAGAGACCTGGGTCTGTGGAAAGAATATCTGTAAAGGCACTTAATGGAGTCTAGAATAGAAAATTAATCACCCATAATGATTAGGGTTTGTGAGAATATTTGATTTAATTCCATTTATAAATATTTCCCACCCAATGACAAATGAACTCTGAGATAGCTTGTAAGCAAAATCTGAATCTGATATAAGCTTTAGAAGTGCACAGAGTAGAGAGGTATTAGACCACAGCAGCTTTTATCTGCTGTTTTCATTCTACATCTAACAGGCTTCACATAATCTTTGGGTACAAAATGATGTGGCAACACTGTAAAGTGACTGTTGGAATGTACATAACCTGAAAGTGATTGATATAATCAAAATGAAAAATTGTAAATTAAACAGCATTGGTCTGAAGCAGCCTATTATTAAACTATTAGGAAGCTAAAGCCATTACAGTTTATTGTTTATAATTCCCCAGCCTCTAAAATCTTATTTAGCATTTCACATTTTCCAGGTCAGTAATATGCTGATTTTTTCTTCTTAATACAGTCATTAACCCCTAGCTCTTCTTGTGAGGAGAATTTACCATATTTTAAAGCTATGGCAATGTTTGTCTTAAAAGTAACTAGCAAGCAAACAAAAAGGAGGCATTAAAGCTCTAGTCCACTTTGACTTTTGACTGCACAGGTTAATGAGAAATCATTTTTATAATTTGTGTCACAAATTTCTGAAATTCAGTGTTGTATGTTATGCAGCCAGTGAAACTGCATGGTCATGCTCATTCTTTCTGGTATTAAAGTCTGTGTGTGTGTGAAATGGTTTTAGAAGAAAGATGATAGCATTGTTCCAAATATGGAAAAAAATTCATAATAATAGAAATAGCATAAATTCAGATCTCCTCAGTAGTACTTCCGAGTTTGACACCTCTCTGAGATCAGCAGCTACTGATCTTGTGTAATTTTTCTTCAGAGCTGCAGTCTATTAAATGAAATAGAGATTGCTCAATATTTTATGCATTTTGAGGGCTGCAAAAGGAAAAAAAGAGCAAGTGAAAAAATGTGTGGTAAAGTGATACATTATAAAAACATAGATTAGATATGAATCAAATTTATTTTTAAAAAATCAGCAGCTTAAAACTTATACAATACTGGACACTTAGTCATAATAACACTGAGCAAATAAGGAGCATAAAACAGAAATAATATGTGATTTTAATTTCTCTGGGGGTGAGGGGTGGCTGAACAGTAAATTATTTTCTTTTCAAATTGGAGTGAAATCAAAAAATAATCAACATTTTCTATGACAAAACATATGAAAATTATAAGGGTTTTTTTTGGTTTTGACTTTCATACTTTTCTTCTAAAAAAAAAGCTGGAATATATCTTTTCTCTTCAATTTTACAGGAAAGTTAATTCCAACCAAAATGGTTGCATCAAAAGTTCTGCAATTTGACAAATATTAGAAGTTACAGAGTGGAAAAAGCCTGAGAAATTTTAAAAATCTATCCCTCATTTAATCAGATAGTGATTTGGTTTACCTATTTAGATATTTTATATTAAAATTATATTTTCACCATGTTAAAATAATTATGAAGGTAAGAATACTTTTTAAAAATATATGGGTTTTTTTTGGGTAGCATTCTTTTTCAATTAAAAGTAAAATGCTCATAGGCTTCTCCTGTTAATATTCACTCCTGTGGCTTTTGGGAATCCTGCATTTGGGTTGAGACAAAACTACCTAAAGACTGACATCTTTTAAGGTGAATCTGTATTGAACATTTTAAGAAATGTATATTTTTCGTCCCATAATTCCTTTCCAGTGTGCATATCAGTGCTTCTTTATTCAAGCACTTAAGTTGAGGTAAATGTATGGTCATGTGATATCTTGCTTTTGTGAAAGATAACTGCAATGGATTCGTATCTGGGTAGCACTTCATGAGTCAGCAGAGCCTAACAAAAGTAATGTGGAAGAGGGTAGGTGTTTAAATTACACAGGGGCAAGGCAAGCAGTAGGAAAGGAAAGTGAATGGTTCTCAGTGGAATGGGGATGTGAATAAGTAGAAAATTTGAAGGTAGACAGGTGAAATTTGGAGACAGTTAAAAAATAAGATCCTGATTCACAGCTTGTAGGTTTTACCTTTGACTAGATCTAAATTTATCTTACTTATGTTTAGCTGTATAGAAGTTCAACATCTGGTACCAAGTAGTTGGTCATTTGGCTTTCAACATAATCAACAGAGTTAACAGGCAGTTCATTCTAATTATCTGTACATGTGAGATAATTCTCTCTGAAAGTGCTTTTTAGAAGTTCTCCATAGACAAAATTTGGATGACTTGCTGATAATACAAAACTGGGAGGAATGACTGAAAAAAGTGTGTTGTGTTACCATCCAGAGGGACCTCAGCGAGCTGGAGAAATGGGCTGGTGGGAACCTCATGAAGCTCAGCAAAGGGAAATGCCAAGTCCTACACCTGCGGAGGAGCAACCCCATGCACCAGTATATGCCAAGGGCTGACCGGCTGGAAAGCAGCTTAGCAGAAAAGGACCTAGACGTCCTGGTGGACACTAAGTTGAGCATGAGGCAGCATTAGGAGGAGTGTTTCTAAAAGTGAAAGTCTTTTAAAAATTTTGTCAGTTTTATGTCCAGTACCAAAAGTTCCTGTTATATTAAGTCCCCGTTTCCATCAGCTACTGAAGAATTAGTTACCAATACACATGCATTTAGATATGTGATGATTTACTTGTGATTTTTCACTCTCTGTCAACTGATAACTTTACTTTGCAGTCCTCATCCAGTCCTGTCACAGTTGAATGCAGCCATCTATAATATTACGTGGAGGAAATAGAGTCTTAGCAGAACAAAGGAAGGGAGCTCAAAGATAGTCCTACCTAAAAAGCGATTGGAAAAGTAAAGCTGGTAATGCTCTGAAGGAATAAAGGGAGCCTGCCTTGAATTTCAGTTGCTTCAACTCTTCCTTCTATAATGATAAATCACTGCTTATGCTTTGGCCTGACAGCTGAGTAAGAGTGTGTCAGATATGGCAAACACGTAAAAAGTTTTGTGCAATAGAAAAAGTTTGCTGTCTTGCAAGTAGCAGGTTCCTTAGAAATACAATCCTGACAGGAATGCATGTAAGAAATCCTGTACAATACATATTGTATCTTTGAATATCCCTTACATGAAAGTTCTATTAAATAAACCCAGTAAGATTCTGTATGCATTTTTTAACATCATGTAGACCAGAATGAGCCATATTTTTAAATTGAGCCATATTGTTAAATTCAAATAGCAGGGATAGAATTTTTCATTGATTGTCAAAAGCTGCTTACAAAATCCTCTGGAAAATAATCAAAATAATAGAACTGCTGTGAGAGGTCACTTTGCAGTATCTAACCTTAGTTTATTGTTTTTCACATTTATTTATTTGTTTATTAAGAACCATTAGGATTAATATTTTTTCTTTAAAAAAGTAAAGTAAAAACTTATACATGTATACTACAACACAGAATCATTACTGAGTTAGAAAGCATCATTAACATAAATAACATTTGAGAGCATTGGCGAGGTTAGATATTAAATAACATCAAAACCCAAGAATCTGTGCCAGACAAGTTATGTTAAAATTATTAACAAATATAACAAAAGAATTCCTGAGAATACTTTATACCATATAAGTCATTCTGAAGCAATAGATGTGTATCAGGTTTTATGTGGTGAATTAGCTGCATACACTGAAACAACATATTTATGCTAGGATGTTACGGTTCTTTGTCATCTTCATCTCTCCTCAGCGGTGAGTCTGTGAAATATCAGTCGTCCTTACAGAGGGTTTTTGTATGTAGACATCTCAGATACAGCACTCACAAATAACTCCAGAAAAGGATTTAATTACATAATCTTAATGGTTTATGTTATTAAATGTTATTTGCTTCAGGAGACTCTTCTGGTTTATTTAATGCACACACAAAAAGATGCTCTGGCTGCTTTGTGTGTGTGTGTGCGTGTATATATATGTATATACACTCAGGAGACAACATTTCTGCTGTTCCATAATCACAGTTTGAGCTGTTGGTGTATTTCCACCTGTATGTAAGTAATGGCACTGAATATAGCAGAAGAATACCCACAGGAGCAAAAATTTGCAGAATCTCACTCTAATAAAGGGATATAGTTTTTGATCTCCAGCCTAATTAGGCCAAAATAATTCTGTAGCAGGAATGAAGTCTCAGTCTAGCAAGGAATGTAAATACATTAACAGTTTTAACCATATGGAAATCTCATCAGTTTCTGTAAGAATATATGTACACTTTAAATTTCTTCTTTCACTTACGTCCTTTCTGGACTACAGTTTATTCAAATGTGAGACAGAATCATAGAATCATAGAATAGTTTGGGTTGGAAGGGACCTCTAAAGGTCATCTAGTCCAACCCCCCTGCCGTGGGCAGGGACAGCTTCAACTACATCAGGTTGCTCAGAGCCCTGTCCAACCTGACCTTGAATGTTTCCAGGGATGGGGCATCCACCACCTCTCTGGGCAACCTCTGCCAGTGCTTCACCACCCTCAGCGTAAAAAATTTCTTCCTTATATCTAGTCTAAATCTAACCCCCCTTTAGTTTAAAGCCATTCCCCCTTGTCCTGTCACAACATGCCCTGCTAAAAAGTTTGCCGCCATCTTTTTTATAAGCCCCCTTGAAGTACTGACAGGCTGCAAGAAGGTCTCCCCAAAGCCTTCTCTTCTCTAGGCTCAACAACCCCAACTCTCTCAGCCTTTCTTCACAGGAGAGGTGTTCCATCCCCCTGATCATTTTCGTGACCCTCCTCTGGACCCGCTCCAACAGGTCCATGTCTCTCTTATGCTGAGGGCTCCAGAGCTGGACGCAGTACTCCAGGTGGGGTCTCACCAGAGCAGAGCAGAGTAGAGGGGCAGAATACCCTCCCTCGCCCTGCTGGCCACGCTGCTTTGGATGCAGCCCAGGATACCATTGGCCGCCTGGGCTTGTTATCCTTAATTAAAGATAAATTCATATGCTCTGATTAACAGCTACTTTGACATCTGTACATCTGAAGCAAGCTTAGATCTATGCTGGCATGGAAACATTCTCATGGGAAATACCAGTTCCACCCTATTCCGACTGAGTGTGTCCTAATTCCCTGGTCATTCCACTAAGCCATTGGGAACTCCCCAGTAAGTCATATCTTCAAAGGTTGGCATCAGCTTGTGAGAAAACAACCCTTTGAACTTTTGCTTAATAAAGAAAGGGGGATGCAAAACTGTTTGGAACATTTGTAAAGCTACTGAAAAAGATACACTACTATAAAACTGGAACTTTATGATAGCTGGATATTACACAGAGTGGCCCTGGGAAAATGCATTACTAGTAAATGCAGAATTAGATGGTAATGAAGTTTGAGCTGGGTCGTGTTTTTCTTTTAATTAACAGAGAGTTCAATGGAAGTCATTCTAAACTAATTTTATGCAAAGATATTTATTCAGTTTGTTTAAAATATTTCCTAGCAAGGAGGTGGGCATAGGAATTCCTCTATATTCATACTGCCCTGCAGGCTTCCCAGAAAGACTCCTGGTATCTTTGAATTCACCCTATAGTTTGTGAGCCACTAAATTATTTTCATAGCTGTTAATTGCTGTTACATATGGCAATGGTTTACCTATACAATGAGATTTTGGAATTCAGATCTGAATTATACAGTGATTTGAATATCTCAAATGCCCCTTTTTCACACACACTGTTATCTGAATTCTCTGAGAGTTAAGTAAGTCCTGAGGTTGCAAACAGCAATAACTGTGTGATAACTGAATGGTGGGAGATGAGAGAGGGCATCGCGGAGGACATGATGAATGGTGGAAAATATGTTATACAATAGTTTTCTCTCAATGAAAGAACCAGCAAAATGTAATTCAGTTGAAACTTTACAACAAGAATAAACACACAATTGATTGCATAGCTGAACAATGCAGTTTACTTTTGAAATATAATGAAGTCAAGAAGTCACTAAAACTTGAAAAAATAGGACACATTTAAATGACATTTAATATGCAGCACTTCATAGGCTAAAAAATAAAGCTGCAAATTCTTCCTTAACTGTCAGGAAAAGATTCTTTAAGAATCCTCTAAAGCATCTTTACTCAGCTGTGGTCAGAAAGTACAGAAGTAAATGGACCATGTTGCCTATTCTAAGTGCTTCAGTGAAATTACAGTTTGTTAGTTGGGATTTCTGGTTTTGCAAATTAGCTAGCACAGCATATTTCTTCTGCAGTTTTCTTCTCTTTCAAAACTCCATGTAAAAAGGCCATCAACTGTGCTTACTAAACTTAAAATAATGACAGTCACCTTACTTTAGGTGTTACAGAAAGCACTATAATAAAAAAAAAAAAAAAAATTAGAAAGTGTCCCATCTCAGACAATTTCAGTACCTTTTACTTAAACAGCAATCTGATATGCACACAGGTAACTTTTCTGACCTCGGTGAAATACGTTTCCAGACTGGTACCTTTCAGCAAACAACAGACACAGCCATGCATCAACATTTGAGCTTCAGTTTAAAGCCTGCTAAAATAACTGGAAATCCAACTAACTCACACCATAAGGATTCAGATCAGTCCCCACATCTCAATTTCCTCCCAATCAGAGTGAAGAAATTTTTTTCTCATTAATTCTGCAATATCTCTGAAAATACCTACTAGTAAGAAATAGTCTTATGCATTCACTAAACCAAAGTGTTGGCAGCTTTAGACCTTAATTAGAAAAACAGTATGTGTTTTTAAAGAAAGCCTGGTTTAATTAGATAGGTCATGAGTATACAGGTTGTGTAGTGTGTTCTTTTACAGTCCTTGTCTGGGTTGGGTCAGAGTTTTGTGCTGTGGATACAAATTAATGTTTCATAAAGCTATAGGAGACTAAGAAATTAGTCACTGGATCACCAGCTCCACTACCTGCCCTGAAAAATCTCTGATTGCCTACTCTGCCTGATCTCATTTGCATTATCAGGGCCCAAGACAGAATTGGCCCTTAGAATTTCTTTAAGGTAGAAAGGAATTGTTCACAGAAGAGTCCCTGAGATGTGCTCAGCTGTGAACAAACAGGAGTGGGGAAAGGCTCATCCTTAAAATTATGCATTTCTTCTCTATATTTCAACCTGTAATGGCTGACTTTTGATTTATCTGCACAGAATAGCTGGTGTTTTAGAGCATGCACCCAGAAATGCCTAGAGCATTCTGTCTGACCTCATAGTTATAAGCAAATCTATAGGGGAACATAGCATGGATAAAAGAATTGCTCTTTCCAAAAACAATTGCAAAACTTCCAGTGACTTTCAGACTCACGATTTCATTCATGATGGTCAGTTCATAGAAACATGTGTGGACACATATTAATGTGCACACACAAAACTATATATCTTTCATCTTGACTAACTCATCATGTTTTTTGCTGTACGTTATGTTAAGGAGTTGAGGAAGAAGGGGAGAGAAGGGTGAGTGTCCTGGTTTCGGCAGGGATAGAGTTAATTTCCTTCCTAGTAGCTGGTACAGTGCTGTGTTTTGGATTTAGCATGAGAACAATGTTGATCACACACTGATGTTTTAGTTGTTGCTAGGTAATGCTTACACTAGCCAAGGACTTTTCAGCTTCCCATGCTCTACTGACTGAGAAGGCTGGAGGTTCACAAGAAGCTGGGAAGGGGGCACAGCCAGGACAGCTGACCCCAACTGGCCAAAGGGACATTCCATACCATGTGACGTCATGCTCAGTACATAAACTGGGAAAAGCTGGCCGGGGGGGGCCGCTGCTCGGGGACTGGCTGGGCATCGGTCGGCAGGTGGTGAGCAATTGTACTGTGCATCACTTGCTTTGTGTATTATTATTATTATATTATTATTATTATTATTATTATTATTTTATTTCAATTATTAAAGTGTTTTTATCTCAACCCATGAGTTTTTCTCACTTGTGCTCTTCCAATTCTCTTCCCCATCCCACCATGGGGGTGGGGGGAGTAAGCGAGTGGCTGCATGGTGCTTAGTTGCCGACTGAGGTTAAACCGCGACAGTGAGTCTCATGCAAGCGGTAGCTGCTGCCCACAAAAACACTGTTGGGGTTTGCAGCTGTAAGGCCATGAGAACAACAATATGAGAAAAACAGCTTGAGAACAGTAAAGAAAAATTACAGCCACAGAGTCCTTGGGAAAACACTGCCTCAGTGGCCTAAGTGAAAGGGTCACAGTGCTGTAAACAGCAAGCCCTTAGCTGAGGCACTGAGGCACCTAGGGCACTGTGAAACAACTTCCATGTATAAAGTAACAAGTGCTTTGCTCTGCTGTTATTGGAACCTCACAACAATCACTTTATCAGGGATAATAAGGAATTAGAATTGTTCAAACTTATTGGCTCCATCTCAGACAAACCTCCCAGGCCCCAGAGATCTACAGGATATCTGTAGCTTTTCTACTCACATCAAAAGACTCATGGAACGTCAACAAATGGCCCGCCAGCCGACAAAGAACACGTGTTTCTCTCTACCGAAGGAGCTTGTTTTCTCAGTGAAATTCCAGATAGTCAATTCTTGTATGTCCCAGAGGAGAGAAAAGCTCTTATTGCTAGAATCACAACAAATTAACCATGGAGCAAAAGTGTACTATATTGCGAAGGAATGTCCTTGCGCTCACTGACCAGCACTGGAAAACAAAGAACAGTGAGTGTGACAGTGGTGTCAAATAGGAGATACTACATCTGCCTAAAAGCTATTCTTGGGAAGAGTCTCATTTTACTTATGCTATGTGCAAGACCTCAAGATTCACTTGCATCACCAAGAACAGCACCTTCTTCTAAGTCCCAGTACACTGAACCTAGTCAACACTGTCTGAACCTAGGCAGTTCCCTGACTGCCTTCCAACCCATTTGATCATCATGAGAAGGAACTCAGATGTGATGATCCATTATAGATCAGTGTTATGTCTTCTTTCTTCTCCCCTGTACACCCATTCTTTCCATGCAGACATCTTCATGTGTGTACCCTGCAGGGGTGTTGCACTGCAAGATAACCACTTAGCTTGGGCATTGCTGAAAACATAACGAAGAAGGAATATTTTTCCCTAGCCTACCTTATATGAAATAAGCAACTGAAATGAGGACCATCATAACTTCAGGATTATTTTCACGTTTAAGTGTTGAACAGTCAAATATGCAAAGAATAGCCTGACAAGCATATTTGGTGGAAACTTTTTTGAATGGATTACTGTTCCATCTGTAGAGTAAGGTAGCCATTAAGTATCCGTGTGCTTTTCAATAGTTAGAATACAACTCCAGGCTTGAAACTGAAGTTCTGCGCATAAAGAAAGAGACAATGGCCTGTACTATCTCACAATCTGGACAGAAGAAACAGTACAACCCATGAAGAATTCTGCTTTATCCTCATGTTCATTGTCCTTGACTTCTTTAACTCCTTATCCAAAACCAAGGTGTCAATGCCCTGCCACATATCTGTTCTTCCCTCTTTGGGGTAGATGCCAGATGTGAAGATGATCTAATTATGATCTAATTTTTTTCTGATACAATTTGAAAGATGAGCTTGTGTAGAAACTTATCTCCATGTATATGCAAAGCATAAACATTTGTTTTATTATAAAGGACTTGATTTTGCACACTGGAAATGCCTTTTTGTCCTTAGATTAGTACAGAAAGCAATCCTTCTCCATTCGCAACATAGAAATAATGAACTTTTTTTCTCTAGTCCTTTAGATTGTCCAATATGTACTCTGTTCCATTTCATCCTTTGCTTTTGATCAAGGGCATATATAATTTTATATCTGCATGTTATATATCATAGTGACATCAACAGGTCCACTGGAGTGGGAGTGGGCTTGGATTCAAACCGTTTTCCTGTCTCAGAAGCTAGTCATTTTCAGCATTTAGTGCTTTCCGAGATAATAGAGTTTACATTGTAAAAGTGCTATTTTTTTCTGATGATGGGAAATTACTAAAAATTCTTACACTCTTTTTCTGAAATTACTTTCACATTGGTGTTTTTTTAGAGGACAAAGTACATACACGTGTGCCTATTTAATAGGTCTTGGCATGACTGTATGTGAGTTTGTATATGACACACTGATATGTACACATGACATCTCGTGCAAGTACTCTGAGGATTTTAAATGCAGCTTTATAGTCAAAGGCTATTATAGCTTAAATCTCCCTGTTTCTCTATGAAAAATATTATTTTATTTGTATATATACACACATTCATAAAGGCCCAGATTCATCCTATCAAACTTTATTTTTTCATGTTGGGAGATCAGTAACCTGGGATCCCTCTGTTCTTAGGCAGAGCTTGTTCCCATGTGCTTAAAAAGGTTGCTGTTTCTATAGAAGCTATCATTCATATATACAATTTGAAGAAATTTTCATTTGTGTGACGCAACATTGTGATAAGAAGTAGAACTAAGTCAGTTAAGCTGGTGCACAGAAGGCTACAGAGACCACCTCTGGCCCTCTTAAAACCAAAGTTTACGCATCCTCCTGCGATCCAATGATCTGACATGTGTCCTGAAATGTCTTGTGCTGTGCTCTAATAACCAGCAGAGGCAAACGGTCAGACTCCTTTTTCAGGGGGCAGCATTTGTAACACATATTTGACCCAATGTGACAGGGACACAAGAGAAACATAGTACTACTGAGACTGACTCAGCTAGTCTGTGAAGAATTTATCTGAAATTGATTGTCACAAAAGTCTATACTCTCATTCATCATCTACTCATCAGGGGCTAGCATGGGAGTCTCAGTGAAAGAAATAATTAACAAGGATGATTAAAGGATGCAATTCTCTTTCTCAGTTCAGGCTTTGGCACAGTAAGAGTTGCTAATGGGTAGAAGATATGTTTTGAGAGATCACATGTGTCTGTCTTAAACTACTTTTCTGAGTGGCCAGATCCAAAGATGTCTTGAGATGTTATTTCTGGATTATTTTTTTTAAAGGATTGTCTTCACCTCTAAGTTAAAATCAAACTTCTAACTAGAAAGTGTACAAAGGATCTCAAATGTAATAATCCCTTTCACTGTTGTTGAAGTGAAATACCTTTATATTTTATAAATAATGAGAGAACAGAAAGTATCAGACAAAGATATTTGTCACTAAGTATCTCTGATTATTACTGTGTTTTTCAGGTCAGTTTTTAGTTCAATTTGAATATCCTTTATGTCTAGAATTTACAGGGAATATAGAATATGATTGCCTCATAAGAGACAATATGTCATATGGGAAAAATCTTTAATACTAGAGATACTGCTGTCATATTAAGCAGTTCCTTAAAAATCTTTCCTTCCTGGTTTTCTCTCTTTGCACCAGAATCCCCCCCCCAAAAGCAAACCAATTTAAGAATACCTTTTTTCCTTGACAGGCTCTAAAAGCCAAAGCAAAGCAAAACAAACAGAAAGGTCCTTTTTCATATGTTAACCATGAAAAGACAGAAATATTAAAAACCAGAAAATATGTACATTCATGCTTGCTTTCACAGAAACAGAAGATTCCCTCATGAATTGTTTTCCTGTTGGATGAGACTGTTATCCTTACAGTCTGACAACTAATGTCACTGTGCACCAAGTTAATCTATCTGTATATAATGCCGAACAATCAGCAATGGGAAAAAAATATCATGTAGCAAATGGCAAAACAACAAATCAGACAGCTACTGATGATTAATTTTTCCCTAGAGTTTCCCAAATGTGGTCTGTGAGAAAAGAGGAAAAAGGTTCAAGTTCTATCATTCTTATATAGAAAAAAAAACCCCTTAATAAATGAGTAAATAAAAATCAATAAATTTAATTATTTCTTGTATTGGTTTATAAAATGCACTCTATTTTTCACTATTTAATTCTCATTGATCTATTAGGGAATAGGGAAAGAGAAAGAAGTAATCAACCAGGATGATTCCAGGTACAGTTCCTTTTCTCAATCTGGCATTGCAGCTTCTATCCATCAAAGGATCAGGCTTAGGAATTATGCATTAGCAGTCTGGTCTTGAAAATCTTAATGTAAGTATTATAGAAGAAAGTATTTTGTACTCAAACAGGGTTTGTTTTCTTTTGAAGCATGCCTGGTGTCATTAGCAGCCTGTGGCATTAAGCTCATAGATCACATCTAAAACCTTAATGTTATTCTTAGAGAAATCACTTTCTGAATGCTATTTGGAACAAACTTCAACTCCTAATTGTCTAGGAGGAGCTCTCAATCCAAGTATCCATTCATTCAGATGTCCCAAATGATGAATATGCTAATGAAGAACAAATAGGGAAAGACTCTTGAAGTGAACATAACTTGTCCTTATACAGACGTCATATCATCACCACAAGCCTGTGCAGGGGTAGAATAATGCTGACATTCAAAATTAGCTTATCTTTTTATTAGAAACTTTTTGCTTCCCTTTTACTACTCTTTTAGCACTTCTTGGACTCGTTGCACGAAGCAGGGTGCCTTGACCCTGAATTTACCCAGAAGAGTTTATAATTTAATAGTCAGTGGCACCCTTTGAGAGGGGGAAGGTACAAATTTATATTGCTACAGAGAGGTGGGAATTAAACCTTTCTTTAAATTTCTGGGCAAGCGTTCCACCATTACTGCTGCCTGGGAATGGTGACCTACTACATGTTTTGGGGTGCCTGACTTGTTAGCATGTGCTCAGTACGCTTAAAGGGGGACAAGGATCCTAATTCCTCATAAGAATTAGTCTTCTGTGTTCCAACACTACTGAATGTAATGCTAAGCCAACTCTGCTGATGATTGTTCGGGTGAGTTATGCTGTGAGGAAAGGTGCACTGTCATTCTGATATGACCAAAGATGGCAGATCAAGATAAACACTTACAAGCCCCTCTATCACAAAACAAAATAAATGCCTGAATTCACAACCTTTTGGTGGAGTTTGTCATGCAATCTGACTAAACCACCAGGAACTGGACTGTCTAGTCACTCAGAAAATGTCCCCAGGGAACCAAAGTAGGTTTCTACACAAATTCTGATTTATTACCAAATTGATGTAAAGAATTGGCTTAGCCCCTATCTCAGGTTGAAGCCCTTTTGGAGACCTCAGCCTACTTGCCACTTTGCAGGTCTTCCCTAAGACAAGAAATTTAGTTCAGTAAGTTAAAGAAAATTGAGTACTTGGCATGAGTTTTCCTCCAAATAGCTGTAGATATATAGTTTATTTAGAGCTAGTCATTTGATCTCTCTCATGTGTACTCAAGCTACATAAATGAGAGTACTTATCAATTTTCAACTAAAATCACTGAAATTAAGGGGCTTTACATGAAGTATACTTAAAAACTGCAGAAATCAAGAAACAAAAAAGAACACTAAGTCCTGGAGGGAGAAGTGCTAACAGGAAACTTCAGAGGAAAACAAGATCTATGTGTAGCCTTTGTGGCTACAAAGTGCCACAAAGTCTCCGCAGAAGTCCAAGAAGAAAAACAGTATGCAGTGGCAGTGAAACCTTCACCTTAATTTAAAGTCTCACTACAGTGTGCCAAAACATGTTTGATCTTGATAGCAGGAGTAAAAAGATTCTTGAAATATAAGAGGTAGTTGTATCTTGAACCCGTCAAATTAACTATAGTAGAGATTAGGTTAAATGAGTGATCATTTCACTCACAACTGTTCAGAAAAAAATCTGAACAATTCTACTGTATTCCTTCATTTTTAGTCAAAAATGGAATTGAGACTATTATCAAATATACATACTTTACTGAGCAAATAGCATAAATTGATGAGGAGCTCAAATACTGTTAAAAAAGCAAGGGGGTTATGTAATAGTAGTTGAGTTGAGTTTGTAAATTTAGCAAACTATTTAAAGTCTTATCAAGTAATCATGTCTTCTTAATTCATTCCATAAATTCCTGTCACAAAATGGTGTTTTTTCCCAAATGATCTTGTTGGTACAGAGTAAAATTTACTAATAGTACTAAAATGATGAACATTTTAAATACTGGTCATTGTTTAACACTGAACTGCTTTCTATAATGATTATAATTTAACAAGAGTCACGAAATCTTGTTAAAGGTCTCAGTGGTCCACAAAGGCAGAAGACTTAGAAGGTCACTGGAAACACTTTAATTATACATTGTCCTCTTCATTCCAGTTAGACTTGAAGATAATAGGTTCGGTAACTAGATAGAGCCTTAGGATCATATTGAGTTTAATATCAAAACCTCATTGCTTTAAATTTAACTTTCATACTAATCAAACAATACACCTTGATGCAACTTTTCAGCTTTTTCTTTTGCATTAAATTCAATAATCATCATACAATTAAAATCTCTATAATATTTTTTTCCAGTTTTTACCAGAAGTGCAAAAAGAATAATTAAAAATCCTTGCACTTTTGTACAGTGGAGGTATTAAAAATTCACAGAATCACAGACTGGATGAGACTGGAACGGACCTCTGGAGGTCATCTTTTCTAACCCCCCTGCTCAGGCAGGGCACCTAGAACAGGAGCACATCCATATGGCTTTTGAATACCTCCAAGGAGGAAGAGGTAACGGCCTCTCTGGGAAACCTGTTCCAGTGTTTGGCCACCCTCACAGTAAAAAAGTGTTTCCTGATGTTCAGATGGAACGTCAGTTTGTGCCCGTTACCTCTGGTCCTGTCACTGGGCACCACTGAAAAGAGCCTGGCTCCCACTTCATTACACCTTCCCTTCAGGCATTTATATACATTGATGAGATCCCCCTGAGCCTTCTCTTCTCCAGGGAGAAGTCTCAGTTCTCTCACCCTTTCCTCATATGCTCCAGGTCCTTAATCATCTTCCTGGCCCTTCGCTGGACTCTCTCCAATATGTCCACGTCTCTCCTGTACTGGGGAGCCCGAACCTGGACTCAGTATTCCCGGTGTGCCCTCAGCAGTGCTGAGCAGGGGGAAGGATCACCTCCCTCAGCCTGCTGGCAACACTCCTCCTAATGCAGCCCAGGATACGTTTAGTCTTCCCTGACACAGGGGCACATTGCTTGCTCATTTTCAGCTTGGTGTCCACCAGGACCCCCAGGTCCTTTTCTGTCAAGCTGCTTTCCAACCAGTCAGCATGTAAGTTGACAGAGAAGTGTTTACAACTTCTATGTTATCTTTGAGCATCTGCCTAAAACCTTGTTAAAATATCATTACACATAAAAACATGAAGCTATTAATAGAACTATTTTGACATGGTGTCCAAGTTGGAAAAACAATGAAATTGTGCTCATTTGACCATTAGAAGGAACATTTTAAAGCAGAGATAAAATCTGAAAATAAGTTTGCAGGAAGTGGTATCTCTGCTGGTGCATTTAATGAGATTTTTCTTTCAGGCTATGTGTGTGAGAAAAGCTTGAAACTATTATTGTGTTTACCTTTTCAGCTTCAAACTTTCTAATTTGACTTGATGTTATTATTTTACCCTTTACATTATAGCAGTGACATTCTTTTGGTTTCAGTAGTGGTTTTCTGATAATTTAGCTATTCCTTTTAATGAATTATGAAATAAATTGACCTGGAAGCAAACAGCTCTCTAATCTATTATTCTACTCCTTAACAATTTCTAATCACTTTAGTGGCATCTTCCTGCTTGAATCTAAGCAATGTTTTTTATTTCTTTCTTCTTTTTACAGAGTGTGCAGATTTATTAATTGCCACTATTTGTCTCTCAAATTATTGTTTCAGCTGAGTTGTTGTATTTGAAGAAGTAAAAGATTTCCCATTTAGAATATTTTTTACAAGTATTGCTCTTTGTACAGAGAAAAGAAAACAAATTAGGATAAATTCTCTTGATCATGAACAAATTCACCAAAATTCACTCAGCAAAAATTTTTTCTCCTCAGAACTCCTTTTTGTGTAGACAAGTCCGAGCTACTCAGAACTAGAAACAGGGATCAAAAAGAATGGGAGAACTGGAGAACAACTGAAATAAAAAAAAGGACATACAAACAAAAGCAGATTTTCCAATATTTCATTGAATATTTTAGCTTTGATCACTAACCAGGAATGTGGGAGTTCACTTATAGAATCATCTGGGGGGAAATACCAAGTGAAAAAGCAACATTGCCAAATCTGTTATATCTTTCTTTCCTTAAATTCTCTTTGGATAATAAAAAGGTCTTTTTTAATGTCACTGATGAAATTATGGCATCTGCAGTATAAACACTGCAGTCATTTATTTTCCTCCCTTTACATATGTATCATTGCCTGTGATATCAGGTAGCAAAACTGTTGTAAGAGCTAAAACCTGTTGGCCATGCTTGTGTTAAGCTTTTGTTTTTAAAGGGACTTTTGGTGTAGCATTTTGATGTCAAAGACAATTGAATTGGTACAGATTACCCAGCACAATAAGATCTTTCTATTCCCATACTAAACTTTGGGACAGTGTAAAACCATTGCTACCTAATGGTTGATGCTTTGAATGAAGATGTCTGAAATTGAGTGTAATGTTTGGCAGTGACTTGTTTGGAAATCACAGGCAGTCACCAGTGCCCTATAGCCTGGTTTATCTGCCTGTCAAACAGGATTTTAACATTTACTTCCTCAAAGGCTCAGTAAGGCTTAATGAATACATATAACAAGCCTTAGGAGCTCCAGGTGAACATCCCTGTATAGAAGAGTAAAGTGTTACTGTAAGGCAGACTTTGGGAAATGCAAGAAGGCCCTGTGTCAGAGCAGGGCAGTTATACTGGGAACTGCCAAACCAGACCAGAAGCCAAAGTCAACTGTCATCAGATTTTTTTATGCCTGGACTTCACTGTCAGATACCCGATTCCCTAGCTTTACCAGGATTACAGCTCTCTACCTTTTCCTCCCCAGTGTTACATCTCTTCTGTCCTTCAGGTGTCTGCCTCACCCTGAATGCCAGCTGATGGGAGTTAATGACATTCTCCCTCTGGTTAAAACCCTTATGGTCGTGTGTTAGGGAGAAAATATTCTTCCATGGAAAGTTTTTGTCTGATTCCCGTAAGAGAATTTTGATGCTATTTTGTCTAAATCCTGTTGTTCCCAGATCATGCTTTTCATACCCTCCTTGTGGGCAGCTCCTCCTCTCACTGTATGGAATAAAGATTATTTGCCAAGGACCTATTGCAGATCCTGCCCTTTACAGGAGATTTAAGCTTGTGCTGCATTTGCAATAAAAAGAGCTGTGTAGAAGCAGAAAGTGTCATCTTTGAAGAAGGATGAGATATTTCTGCAGTCAGTGGGGGACATTAGAGGATTTCTGCATAGGGCTCTTGGCATAAATTTCCTCTTTACTTCCAGACATTACCACCCAAAGAAATGCTCATTTCCAGTGAGTTAGCATTTCATTGTTGTGCAGTTAATATTGCTTTCCTTTGACAAATGGTACATTTTCAACTAAATAAAATAATTTAAAAACGAACTGTGTGAGAAACTGATTAGCTAATATCCATGTGAAAGCTTCAAACCTGTGTGTAGAAATAAAGCTAAAGTATTGGAAACCAACTCAGGCAAGTTAAGTAGGTGAAGCTGGAATTCACAACTGAAGATGTTTTGAAGATGCCTGTATATCATTACAGATATGCTATATGTTTATAAGTGTATTTATTCAAATGGCTTCTGCTCTGGTATTCATTTGCCATGAGAGCTGAACTGCTGAGAGAACAAAGGTCAAATTCTGTCTTCAGATAGGCACGTTCCGTTCCTGCTTGTTTAATGAGAGCTGAACTTTCAGGGCAGTGCTGCTTCCCAAGTGTTGCCAATGTGGCTGAAGTCTTGGAGTAATAGAGTCTCAGGGGAGGCTTTGTTCTTCTGCAAATTTCACATAAACTTCAGCTGGGGTGATTCAGATAAACTAAAATTAATCCTGGTACAAATATCCAAGCTTATTGTCATCTTTTTCATTATTTGTTTTGAACAGTAGGCCATAAGGATACAGTCAATATTGTTATACTGTGTGACTATATTGAATTTTTTTAACATAAGCAAGGGCTCAGCCCTTAAACTAGAAATAAATTCATTATAGGGTGGGCTATAAATAAAATGATAAGATGTTATATTTTTCATTATAACACCCCTCTCTGTTTTGCACTGATGAACTTAGGAGTGAAATTGTCTCTGGCAGGACAGGGAGAATTATATTTGGGAGGGGGAAATACCTTTACAATCTTTGAGAAACTCTTGTGTTTACCATAGATAGCAGTGTCCAAAGTATAGTTTAATAGACATGTCACATTAGTGGATTTGCTCCTGTATAAACTGTATGACTGGAAGAAACCTTTGAATGTGAAGTTAGCAAATACTCAGTAGTATACTGAAGTCTTGAAGAGTTATTCCCTGCAGAGCCACCCTCACCAAGCGCTCTCCGGCCCCGTACAGCTCCTGTGTGACAACCTGCCAGCAGGACTTTGTATTCTTCATCACCAGGCTGTGAGCAGGAAGCTTGGGTCTCTTTCACTGCCTGGTTCTGCCAGAATTGCGAGGGGGCAAGAAGAGATTGTTTCTTCTACACCCTGAGTAACCCTACTGCTGGCAACAGATGCCTATAGAAGAAACTGCCTTTTGACATGAAGAGATACAAACGTGAGGAAGAGGAAGATAAGGATGTGTTGAGACAGACAGAACCAGTCTTGGGCATTGTGGTTGGCATGTTGGGAAGCAATAGATATCTAGCAAAGGCTTCAGGGACAAAGGACCAGAGGAGAAAAGGGAAAAATTCTAGAACAAAAGAGACCCCCTTTGTCTTCCTAGAAATAGTTGTGAAACATAGATGTCATAAAATTGTCATGGCTATAGTCATGAAAGGAGCAGAAGTGGCACGGATCTTTCCTGTCTGTGTGATCATGAGACAAACATTCCTTGGAGGGTAGTGGGGGAGGAAGAAATTAATCACAAAGTAATTGTGCCTGTGCCACAACTGTGAGCATAAGTGGTCTAGGAAATATTAGGTCAAAAGTTTCATAACTTTTGACTGGAGGCTTGCCAATGTGATGCCCATCCACAAGAAGGGCCGGAAGGAGGATCCAGGGAACTACAGGCCTGTCAGCCTGACCTCAGTGCTGGGGAAGATTATGGAGCGGTTCATCTTGAGGGCGCTCACAAGGCATGAGCGGGACAACCAGGGGATCAGGCCTAGCCAGCACGGATTCATGAGAGGCAGGTCCTGCTTGACCAACCTGGTCTCCTTCTATGACCAGGTGACCCGCCTAGTGGATGAGGGAAAGGCTGTGGATGTGGTCTACCTGGACTTCAGTAAGGCCTTTGACACCGTCTCCCACAGCATTCTCCTCGAGAAGCTGGCGGCTCACAGCTTAGACAGGTGTACTCTGTGCTGGGTCAAAAACTGGCTGGACGGCCGGGCCCAGAGAGTTGTGGTGAATGGAGTTCAATCCAGTTGGCGGCCGGTCACGAGCAGTGTTCCCCAGGGCTCAGTTTTGGGGCCGGTCTTGTTCAATATCTTTATCAATGATCTGGATGAGGGGATTGAGTGCACCCTCAGTAAGTTTGCAGACGACACCAAGTTGGGCGGGAGTGTTGATCTGCTCGAGGGTAGGAAGGCTCTGCAGAGGGACCTGGACAGGCTGGATCGATGGGCCCAGGCCAACTGTGTGAGGTTCAACAAGGACAAGTGCCGGGTCCTGCACTTTGGCCACAACAACCCCATGCAGCGCTACAGGCTTGGGGAAGAGTGGCTGGAAAGCTGCCCAGCAGAGAAGGACCTGGGGGTGTTGGTCGACAGCCGGCTGAACATGAGCCGGCAGTGTGCCCAGGTGTCCAAGAAGGCCAATGGCATCCTGGCCTGTATCCGAAATAGTGTGGCCAGTAGGAGTAGGGAAGTGATCGTGCCCCTGTACTTGGCACTGGTGAGGCCGCACCTCGAATACTGTGTTCAGTTTTGGGCCCCTCACTACAAGAAGGACGTTGAGGTGCTGGAGCGTGTCCAGAGAAGGGCAACGAGGCTGGTGAGGGGTCTGGAGAACAAGTCTTCTGAGGAGCGGCTGAGGGAACTGGGGTTGTTTAGCCTGGAGAAAAGGAGGCTGAGGGGAGACCTCATCGCTCTCTACAACTACCTGAAAGGAGGTTGTAGCGAGGTGGGTGTCGGTCTCTTCTCCGAAGTAACAAGTGATAGGACGAGAGGAAATGGCCTCAAGTTGCGCCAGGGGAGGTTTAGATTGGACGTGAGGAAAAATGTCTTTACTGAAAGAGTGGTTAAACATTGGAAGAGGCTGCCCAGGGAAGTGATGGAGTCCCCATCCCTGGAAGTATTTAAAAGACGAGTAGATGAGGCACTTAGGGACATGGTTTAGTGGGCATGGTGGTGTTGGGTCAACGGTTGGACTCGATGATCTTAGAGGTCTTTTCCAACCTCAATGATTCTATGATTCTATAATTAGTCAGCATTTGTGTTAACCTAAAACAGATTCTTCAAATGTAGATTTTTATATTTGAAGGCAGCCTTACATGGAGAATGGCATTTGACTTGTAAAAAAAATTAAAAGACCTCTAATATTGGGCACCCCAAGTCAGCAATTGAATAAGTCTTCACAGGAGAGGGAGCTACCATCCAGTATGTCCCCATCATCTGTCTTACCACTCACTACATCCATGAAAAATATTTTTACATCTGGATTCAGATCTGAATTTGTAAATGGCATTGAAAAAATATTTAATAGTCTTAGAGTTGTTTTACTGTAGGCCTTGCTATGATTTCATGAGACTGTTTCTTAATTTTCTAATTTAATGCATTCTCCTGATGACAGATTGAGGCTATAAGATTGATAGAACTTTTTTCTTTTTTTTTCCCTTTTTTTTTTTCCCAGGGAAACCATTTGCCTAAACCATTTATAATTACAAAAGAAAATGCATGCCAAAGGCTGACAATTTCACCATGAAGAACATGCTTTAAGTCCCCTCACATTCCTCATTGGATGATGCTCCAAAAGCATTTCCCTGATCTTTAAAGACTCTTTTCAAATCACAACACCAATTCTTGGGCATTTGAAACTGTGCAGATCCTAATTTCTATTCAAGAGGAACATCTTCTGCCACATTGTTCACTAGTTCATCTTCATGAGCTTTTGTACTGCTTTTGGTGTATGACAGGCAGACCACCATGATTTTCCTGACTTCAATGATTTGAACATGGAGTTTCCCATCTGGAAAAGTGTTTGAGGAGTTTATACATTTGCTCAAATAAGAACAAAATCTAATTCCCAAACTGCTCTTGAAATGTTGAATAAAGGGAAAAAAAAAAAGGGGAGTAGACATTGGTTGGGTCAATCAAAATATCTTGTGTCAGTCTTTTTGAATAATTTTATTTTCTTTTCATCTTTCAGTTTCTTTCTTGTGTAATATATAAGCTACAACTAGTAACAACTAGAAACAGGATATAATTTTATATTGAACCTGAAACTTGGATTTTTTAGAAATTTCAAGCCTCCAAACAGCTGTAGCTTATAATAAAAAAAATAGGAATGTAGCTTTCTAAAAGGTTGCAAATTTAACCTCAACTTCAAACCCACCTCCAGTAAAAAAGAGATTATTTGTGGATTGTAAAGTTCAAACATATTCCTCCCTCACTTCTGTGCATGTTAGTTGTTCCTGGTCTGACTAAAGCAGTGTAGATAAAGGCAGAAGGGAGTTAGTATTTAATGAGCTTTTAAAGCTTTTAAATGATACAACAAGGTAATAATTAAGCTTGATTTATCACAATTCCACTGGGAAACAAAAATTAAAAACAATTTGTATTTTATATATTTTATTGTTCTTTAGGTTCACTATTAGCCCCAGACTACTCATAGGAAGAATGCTGCTTTACCTCAATATGTCTCCTGTGTTCATTTACAGCAAGGATGAGAAAGGGTGCCAAACAAACTCCTGGAAGAAGAAGGCAGAATTGCAACAAAACATTAAAAGAAAAAGATATAAAAGAATAAGAAGACATGGTACACAATGAACACTTATGCATCAGCTGATCACCAACACTACTTTGTATTTCCTTTAGGTTTGATGGCTTGTCATTCCGAAAGCATTTTAATCTTCAAACTTCCTATTTCATTCTCAACAAGGAAGGAGAAATATGGTACCAACCAAAAGCTTCATCACTTTAGTTCCTGAAAAGCAGTCAGGCATTTAAGCCATTTTTGCTCACATAAAATGTGGCCATGTTACTTTTACCAGGTGTCAATGAGTACCTAAATATTAACAGTTAATTAATTCAAGTCACCTCTCCCTTCTACATGTATAGTTGACATGGCATTCATAGAGGATTGTAAAAACAGGAAGACAGCTGAAGCCTGAAAGCTAATAAGCAGCCTTTCTGGAGAACTTCATAAGTTCAGCTGAATGTTCTCAAAGGCTGAATTAAAAAATTACATTAGTAAGGAGAGATAGGGTCATTTGTTCAAAAATGCATGCTCCTTTTGCTTTCCCTTGACATTTATAACGTACAAAGAAATTGAAACCACAGTCAGGGCAGGTAAGGTAGCTCTGTGAACAGCAGTAATTCAGCAGGTGGTAACAACACTAATTTGGAAAGGAACAGAACTGACCTCTTTACTTTTTTTAAACTCGGGATTTTATTTTATTGTTTTTGAGAAAGCTTCAAAGAGAATGCAAAAAAGCCTCTATGATACTTTGAGAAATATAGAATTAATTCTCTTATCACCCAGATGCAGCCTTGATACCAAAGTAATGAATGCATTAGAAATACCCAGGGATTAGGTTTTCTTTATGTTTCTAATCAGAGACACTTAGTTTAGGTAGCTTAGATCCACTGTTTTGGATTTGTAAAAAACAAACAGCTTATGGTTTCAGAAAGACCTTATATAAACAAAACCAAAATAAAGTTTCCTTTGGCTCAGAAATGAAAGAGGACACAATCTGGAACATTAGATCTCTCAGCAAGCACAAGTGGCCCATTTTAAATCATTTCACTGTGCATACAGCTGCGCTTAAGTGTATGCAGCACTTTTCCAGACATACAGAAGTATATCACCAGAAAGTAGTAGTACAGATTTTCCTGTAGGGTTTCAGTTCTGTAAACACAAAGTCATAACAGGTGTTTGTGACAAATGTATTTAAAACCAAAAAATCTAGTATTATTTTGGAAAGTTAAATCTGTCATTTTGAATCTGAATCATAGTCCTTGTTTATTTGACATCTTTATAGCACAAATCACTCTGAGTGCCTCTCAATAAATTCAGTGTCATTGCAGCATGTCATAAGGAATGTATCATTACCACCATTTTACAGATTTGAAGACCAAACACAAGGAAGTCAAGAGAGCTTCTGCTGTGCAACAAGGACTAAAAACATTATAACCAGTTGAAAGACTGCTCAAAAGATTGTACTATCTGCCTGCTTTGCTGTAAACCTAGACTCTAAGCTTCACTGTAAATCTACAGCCATGAAGCACTTCATTCACAGTTTAACACCACTTATGCTACCAATACAGACTGGTACTAGCTAATTTAACAGTTGGAGGTAGTGGCCTTACAAATAATTTTATACAGTTTTTTTTTTTCTTGGATTTTAATTGTTTTTTTTTTTTTTTTTTGTTCACTGCCATTAACTTATGGCAAAGTCTTTTTCTCCTGTTCTGTTTTTTTCTCTTTTTTGGGCCTAATTTCCTTTCTGGTATTATCTATATCTATAGGTGATTTTTTTCCCTCCTCCCTTTGCTTTTTCCCAGAGAAGAACTATGTTCATTCCTGATACAAAAAATCTATGTATGGACACTTAATTATCTATTTTTGACTTTTATGTTTCTGGATGTTGGGGATCCAATTGTTCTGGATCAAGATATATGTTCTAGATGAATTGAACATAAAATGAATAACAGTCTGCACTTCCAGTTTTAATATTTCTACTTACATGGTTCATTTACAGCTGCAATTGTAAGCTTTCGCTATAATGCAATTTTAACATTGCAATTATTTCTTCAGAAAACAATGTTGCTGCCATGATGAATAAGAAAATTACCTCAACAAGGTAAGAAAAGTCCAGGGCATTTCCTCTGGTTACAGGCCACTTGCAAATATATCACTCTCCCTGTGTTTGCCTTGACAAATGTCACGAGTGATAGAACAGGTGAATTTCAATGAGATTTAGATCTAGAAGTGTGTGGGAGGGGAGAATATTACCAAATGGTTTACAACAACATATGTTAGTGACTAATGGTGTTACTCAAAATCATAAATAATGAAAGAAATTGATATCGTGAGTGCAGTTTGTCTAGCATCTCTCAACTATACAAGTGCTGGATATGTATCATGTTTATGGTATTGCATAAATCTTTATTAAACACTGTAAAAGGTTTACACTTTGGTAACAATATGCAAATAGACAATTTCATTTGCTTATATCCCTATCAAAATAAAATCCCCATAGGGTATCTAGGCGGCAGTAAACAAAAGTCTTCAGGAGTTTGCTGCTGACCTTTTTATAACTGCTAGGCTTCCAGGTACTGTAGGGAATACCAAACTTGCTGCAGTAGCTTCTCTACAGCAGCAGATAATGACAGATGATGTTTTGGAGGACTGTGTATTTTCTTATAGTATGTGTTAGTTCATGAAGGAAATACTGTCCTCGTGGACATACTTATTCTTAACTGGCAAGTGGGATAGGAGTTCTGAAAAAGCATCAGGAACTGAGGGGTGCAGGTCCAGATTGCTGTCCAAAGGTTCCCGCTATAGTGCTCGGGTGACATAGGTTCAGTTGAAGCTGAATTTCATAGATACTTCCCTATTTGTTAGGTGAATCAACTCATGGAAGTAACTCTTTGTCCTCACTGACCACAGGGAGCTTTGCGCAGCTAAACGCCTACTCTTGGAGATATGCTACAGGGTATTAACTGTCTTCCTTCTTCTGACAGGGAATTGGAAATCAAACACAAGCTGCACTCAAGAAAAGCTAAGGCCTTTCATATCAGAAAAAGAAGGAATGTGTTCTAGGAAAAAAATAAAATCATGACAGCTTCAGAAAGAGTATGATAATTATCTGCACTGTTTTTGTATTTTATCCAATGATTGTTAACAATTTTCACTTCCAGGGAAGCATCCTAACCCAAAGGACACAGACAGTACTTCTTCCTCTGCCTGTATTTTAGACTGGTTTAGTTTAATGTTTGCACTGCATTTAAGGGATGCTATTAAGAAGGCAGACTGCAGATAGCCCTACTCAACACTGCTCTTGGGCTGGTTGTAGAGAAGTCAAGTACAAAGTAGGAAGAGTGCATGGATGTGAATTTAAAATAGGGATGTCTTGGATCCTGAGAGAGTAGTTAATCTGAGTCACTCATTTCTGGACTGAGCACTGTTTCCGCTAGACAGGTTGCTCTGAAATAGAAATTGAAATGCTGAAGGGCAGGATAGTGTTTTGTGTTGTGAGTCTTGTGAAGAGAGTGACACCTTTGAGAACCTCTGAGTCAGATGCCTAAACCCCACAAAGAAATGGGATTTGAAACAGTTTCCTGATGTCAGCCTCACTTTCTCTTGGTCTAGTTAGTGTCTTGGACAGCACTGCGTGCTTTTTATTTCTTTCTGGGGCACCTCAGAAGCACCTATGTTTCACTTGTGTTACTATCATTATGTTTCTAATCCATTTCTAGTCAAGAATGATTTAACTGTGCCAAACCTCCACTGAAATAATCAGAATTGTCATGAAGTAAAACTGGACAATAACACCCATATCAGGTTTGCCCAGGTCATTACTCCAAGATGATGATTGCTCTATCCCTCCTCCCACTAAAGACCTAAATAGATGTGCAATACTATTGGCCTAATGCTTCAAGTCAAATACATGTTTAAGTGCACAGCTGGATTGGTTCCAGAGTCAGTAAATTGAGATTTCAAGATGGAAGTGCTACAGAAGTGCAAAGGATTATAACTACTGCTATTGAACAAGTACATTCTGTTCCATTTATTACTGTATTTATGTTTATAACTTTTAATGCGGTTTCCTCTGCTTATCTTAACCACTTAATAGAAATGTTTGCTAGAGTAAGGGGACAGCAGACTGAAAATCACTGTTTTAAATATTAACTAAAATTCATGCAGTTTGAAGCCACATGTTTGAAGAATATCTAATTATAACAAAGCAATTTGTTGATTGTGAAGTTTGCTTTCTCCTCTCAATATGCCAGGCAACTATTATACCTTTGTTATTTACAATCCATTGATAATACATCATTCATGCATCAGCATTTATTTCACTACTGCTGATAATACATTGTGTTTCCTTAGCTGCACACAGCTCCATTTTGCAGTTCAGGTCTTAATTTTAAGTCATTCATGGCCTTTTTTACTATTATATGTGAGTCTATGTTTTGAGTGCATGTGCATACATATGGCAACATGAAGAATTTTTTCAGTTCTTTCATTTTTTCCATTAGCTTTAGAAAATACCTTTTGGTCTCTATGCAATACAGACATTTTATTTTCTTTATACGCAGTTGAAGCGGACTTGTAAACAACTTTGGAACAAAGATTTACTGTGGAATAAGAATGATAATAATATTTTACATTTAGATAAGACTCGTAAAAGTGGTTCACAAGCTACCTACACATAAGAGTAGTGATGAATTTCAGCTCCTTCTGAGTTGTGTGCTTAAACAAGATGGCTGGCAAGCAACAGAGACCAGTGTTACAAATACTATGAATTTAAATAGCTCCCCCCTTTTTTTTTTTAATTCATTCTACTGTGTAGATTCTCGGTCTTGATTTTTCTTTTCAGTAAAATTGAAACAAATTCACAAAAGGAGCCAGAATAACACTTTTATTTCTTCTTCTACCTTTAAAAAACTTTAAATTATTTTTCCAACTGCAGTGTTTTGAAATGTAAAGGTCTTCCTGTTGAAATATTATTTTTCTCTAAAAAGATTTACAGACTAAAATAAGATTAATATATAATGAGAAAGTAAAAATCATAGGGAAGTGCAGACTGTGTTATAATTTGGAGAATTTGGGGAGAAGGGAAGGCAGTCTGGGGGCACTGGAAGTTAACATATATTTTATTCCCATACTTAGTCCATATGTTTCCAGTTGTCTTCTTTTATATTTGTGATTGGAGATCATCCTTCAGGAATACTTTATAATAGCATTATAATGATTTTGAAAGTATGATATGAAACTTCTTTTATGGTTGAGTCATGAGTTTGTAGGTTTTCATTTTCCTAAAAATCTTTCCATTTCTTTTTGAGTGAGTTGCTTTGATCAATTAAAAAAAAAAAAAAATCCAGAAGATCTGACTCTGGAAATGAGTGCAAATTGAGATTTGAGGTAACAACTAACAGATCCAATAAAATCCTGAGCTGATTTGTATGTGTCTGGATGCATTTGAGAGATCTGTTAGCTAGGCAAAGACCATATGAATTAGATAATTTGAAGAATACACATTTATTTCGTTCAAAGGAGATGGGTGAGGGGAGAAAACATCATAAATGAATGATGGGGTTTGATGAAGGTGCCCACTCCCAACACCAATAAACATTTTCCTTCCAGGACATTCAACTCACTTGCTAAACTAAGAGGTCACATTTTGTCTCACTGTAAGTCTAGTGTTTAAAATAGGTCAGATGAATCACGTTCCAGAGAGGTCCATTTCTCTTCATTGATTATAAAAGGAGCCTAAATGTCTAATGTTAGGGGAGATGGAGTCTCTCTCTCAGGTCCCTGCAGCAAAGGGTGGTGCCATGCAGGCACCACTCAGCAAGCTCTGGGCTAGCTGCTTTGTCTACCAGCGCAGTTTCTAACAGTTCTGGAAACCATGTAATGATGTTGATGTAGTCTCCCGACTACACTCTTTTACTTGCTGGTATTCCCACATTTGGAGTGAAATGTTTGGCATTGGCTTGGTCCCTGCCTGGAACCACAGTGCTATTATAGAAAAAACCTCCAGTTTTCACTTGCAGGTTCTCCAGATGTTGGAAGCTATGCTGCCTTTTTTAGGCTTCTGGTTTGCAGGTTCAAATATAGACCACTGATGTAGGGTTTCAGGGTACTTTCACAGGCACACTTGGGCACCAAAGTTATTTCCATGTCAAGTAAGCTACCAGGGAATCAGAACTCACCTACACACCAAACTTAGAGCACAGAGACACAGTGAAGTTGTGGGGTAAATGTCAGATAGGATCTCCAAAGGTAACAGAGCTAGGAACTGCTGGGCATAAATGCTTTTCAGGGCTCTGCAGAGCACATGCCTGGAAACCATTGCAGAATAAGCACAGCAGCCCAACTACCTCAAGACAGCAATCACATGGACAACAGATGACGCTTAATCAACTGTAGGGTTAGAATGAAATAGCTGCAAAAAAGAAAAGGTGAGGGAAAAGAAAACTGAGTCTATGTACACACACAGGCATGCCAGATTCCCATTTCCACATACTAAAACTGCTGGTTGAGAAACACGCTTTCAGAGTTCATCACAGTCCAGCACACACAAGCATGTCCTGCACCTCTCTCATGTGGTGCTCCTACATCTGTGCCTGGAATTAATCAAATATCTTGGAGTTATGGAACCAAATTCCTGACAAGCAAAGATATCTAGAGGCTGCATCCCAGCTGCTATTTACCTCCAACACTTGATAAGTCTCTTCAGAACTGGGAAGGACATTACCCTGTTTTGGAAGTGATGAAAATTCATAAAAAATAAGTGTTTCAGATAAAAAGTTTAGAATTCGACAAGTCAGTGATTTCCTTCTGATGGACCTGTGGTGAAGGGCTAATTCTTCAAGCACAGTAAGTCGTCCACCTTCACAGTCATGTTTGTTGAAGAAATAAAGGCTGAATTGGATTTTCCATTCTTTGAGGTGCCTTTTATTTTCTTGTCTAAGTTAAGTAATGAAATTCAGACTATGGTAGACTGCTATCTAGACCTGCATCATGAGGAAAATTCATATCAGTGCAAAAAGACAGAACAATACCTATTGTTAAATATGTTGCTTTTAAAGCCTTCTTCAGAGATATAAATAAAAGGTTCAAGGTTATAGGCTTTGGAAGTTACCTTGCACTGATTTTTTTTTTCAGCACAAAACTGAGTGCTTACTCTATTTGTTGGGGTTTTCTTTTTCCTGAAGGAAAATAATTTTACCCTAATTTTTCAAACTATTTATTCAAAGGCTAATGAAAAATATATTTCCATATGAAACCTGAGTCTAGTCGTGGTGCATACCTGAGTAATATAGAAGGATTTAGGTTTGCTTATCCAAAGTTTAGATGGTAATTGAGCAACATGCATTAACATGCAACATGACATTAACAACATGGTCTGACTTGGAAAAAAAAAGAAAAAAATATTGGTAAGACATATCAGGACAAAACAGAAAAATGTTGTGTTGCAAACAAGAATACTTTGGCTGACCAAGCAACCAAGGAACTACAGAGTAAGATAAAATACAGACTCTAGAAAGTTAATAGATGTATTAATATATAAGGAATTAGGGTTAGATCCGTTTCCCCTGGAAAAATCCAGTTAAGTATACAGCCATCATTCTTTAATACTTGTAAAATAGCAGCTGACAAAACCACAGTAGCTGCTGTAAAATATATATTTTTTTTTCAGGTTTGGGTTTTATAAGCTAAAGTTTGCCTGCTTTTTCCAAATAGATTAAGTGATCTAATAAAATCTATGACTTCTTTCAAATCTTGCCAGTTTTGATACAAATATGCCAACCGGACCCGTCCGACAGGGAAGTCTGCTGCCTCCCTGGGGCCCGGGTCAGAGACATCACTAGGAAACTCCCTGGTTTGGTACGGCCTTCTGACTACTACCCGCTGCTGGTTATACAGGCTGGCAGTGATGAGGTTGCAGAGAGAAGTCCTGCAGCGATCAAAAGGGACTTCAGGGCACTGGGGCGACTGGTTGAAGGATCGGGAGCACAGGTAGTGTTTTCCTCAATCCCTACAGTGGCAGGGAAGGATACTGAAAGGAGCAGGAAAACACACCTGATCAACGCGTGGCTCAGGGGCTGGTGCCATCGGAGGAATTTTGGTTTTTTTGATCATGGGGAGGTTTACACGGCACCAGACCTGCTGTTGACAGATGGAGTTCAGCTGTCTCACAGGGGGAAAAGGATCATCGCTCATGAATTGGCAGGGCTCATTGAGAGGGCTTTAAACTAGGTTTGAAGGGGGAAGGGGATAAAACCAGGCTCGCTAGAGATGAGCCGAGGGGTGGCGTGCCGATGCCGGGGGTGAAATCGGTAGCCCAGCTCAAGTGCATATACACCAATGCACGCAGCATGGGCGGCAACCAGGAGGAGCTGGAAGCCATTGTGCAGCGGGAGAGATATGACTTAGTCGCCCTCACAGAAACATGGTGGGGTGACTGTCATGATTGGAGTGCTGCAATGGATGGCTACAGACTCTTCAGAAGGGACAGGTGAGGAAGGAGAGGCGGTGGGGTGGCCCTGTATGTTAGGGAGTGTTTTGATTGTATAGAGCTCAACGATTGTGATGATGGTACGGTTGAGTGTCTATGGGTAAGGATGAGGGGGAAGGCCAACGAGGCAGATATCCTGCTGGGAGTCTGTTATAGACCACCCAAGCAGGATGAAGGGGCGGATGAAGCGTTCTATAAGCGGCTGGCAGAAGTCTCTCAATCGCTAGCCCTTGTTCTCGTGGGGGACTTCAACTTCCCAGACGTCTGCTGGAAATACAACACGGCAGAGAGGAAGCAGTCTAGGAGGTTCCTGGAGTGTGTGGAAGACAACTTCCTGACACAGCTGGTAAGTGAGCCTACTAGGGGAGGTGCCTCGCTCGACCTGCTGTTTACAAACAGAGAAGGCCTGGTGGGAGATGTGGTGGTCGGAGGCCGTCTTGGGCTTAGTGACCATGAAATGATAGAATTCTCGCTTCTTGGTGAAGTAAGGAGGGGGGGCAGCAAAACCACAACCATGGACTTCCGGAGGGCGGACTTTGGCCTGTTCAGGACGCTGGTTGAGAGAGTCCCTTGGGAGACGGTCCTGAAGGGCAAAGGGGTCCAGGAAGGCTGGACGTTCTTCAAGAAGGAATGTTCAAGGCGTGGGAGCAGGCTGTCCCCATATGCCGTAAGAAGAACAGGTGGGGAAGACGACCGGCCTGGCTGAACGGGGAGCTCTTGCTGGGACTCAGGAAAAAAAGGAGAGTTTGCCGCTTGTGGAAGAAGGGGCAGGCGACTCAAGAAGAGTACAGGGATCTTGTTAGGTCGTGCAGAGAAGAAATGAGAAAGGCAAAAGCCCAGCTAGAACACAATCTGGCCGCTGTCGTTAAAGACAACAAAAAATGTTTTTACAAATATATTAATGACAAGAAGAGAGCTAAGGAGAATCTCCATCCTTTATTGGATGCAAGGGGGAACATTGTCACTGAGGATGAGGAAAAGGCTGAGGTACTCAATGCCTTCTTTGCCTCAGTCTTTAACAGGCAGGCCAGTTATCCTCAGGGTACTCGGCCCCCCGAGCTGGAAGACGGGGACGGCGAGCAGGATGAACCCCCCGTAATCCAGGAGGAAGCAGTCAATGACCTGCTATGCCACCTGGACGCTCACAAGTCTATGGGGCCGGATGGGATCCACCCGAGAGTGCTGAGGGAGCTGGCGGAGGAGCTCGCCAAGCCGCTCTCCGTCATTTATCAGCAGTCCTGGTTAACGGGGGAGGTCCCGGACGACTGGAGGCTTGCCAATGTGACGCCCATCTACAAGAAGGGCCGGAAGGAGGATCCGGGGAACTACAGGCCTGTCAGCCTGACCTCGGTGCCGGGGAAGATTATGGAGCGGTTCACCTTGAGGGCGCTCACAAGGCATGAGCGGGACAACCAGGGGATCAGGCCTAGCCAGCACGGATTCATGAGAGGCAGGTCCTGCTTGACCAACCTGGTCTCCTTCTATGACCAGGTGACCCGCCTAGTGGATGAGGGAAAGGCTGTGGATGTGGTCTACCTCGACTTCAGCAAGGCCTTTGACACTGTCTCCCACAGCATTCTCCTCGAGAAGCTGGCGGCTCACGGCTTAGACAGGTGGACTCTGCGCTGGGTCAAAAACTGGCTGGATGGCCGGGCCCAGAGAGTTGTGGTGAATGGAATTACATCCAGTCGGCAGCCGGTCACGAGCGGTGTTCCCCAGGGCTCAGTACTGGGGCCGGTCTTGTTCAAAATCTTTACCAATGATCTGGATGAGGGGATTGAGTGCACCCTCAGTAAGTTTGCAGACGACACCAAGCTGGGCGGGAGTGTTGATCTGCTCGAGGGTAGGAAGGCTCTGCAGAGGAACCTGGACAGGCTGGATCGATGGGCCCAGGCCAACTGTATGAGGTTCAACAAGGACAAGTGCCGGGTCCTGCACTTTGGCCATGACAACCCCATGCAGCGCTACAGGCTTGGGGAAGAGTGGCTGGAAAGCTGCCCAGCAGAGAAGGACCTGGGGGTGTTGGTCGACAGTCGGCTGAACATGAGCCGGCAGTGTGCCCAGGTGGCCAAGAAGGCCAATGGCATCCTGGCCTGTATCCGAAATAGTGTGGCCAGCAGGAGTAGGGAAGTGATCGTGCCCCTGTACTCGGCACTGGTGAGGCCGCACCTCGAATACTGTGTTCAGTTTTGGGCCCCTCACTACAAGAAGGACGTTGAGGTGCTGGAGCGTGTCCAGAGAAGGGCAACGAGGCTGGTGAGGCCTGGAGAAAAGGAGGCTGAGGGGAGACCTCATCGCTCTCTACAACTACCTGAAAGGAGGTTGTAGCGAGGTGGGTGTTGGTCTTTTCTCCGAAGTAACAAGCGATAGGACGAGAGGAAATGGCCTCAAGTTGCGCCAGGGGAGGTTTAGATTGGATGTAAGGAAAAATGTCTTTACTGAAAGAGTGGTTAAACATTGGACCAGGCTGCCCAGGGAAGTGGTGGAGTCCCCATCCCTGGAAGTATTTAAAAGATGTGTAGATGAGGCGCTTAGGGACATGGTTTAGTGGGCATGGTGGTGTTGGTTTGACAGTTGGACTCGATGATCTTAGAGGTCTTTTCCAACCTCAATGATTCTATGATTCTATGATTCTAAATCATTATGAGATGAAGCAGCCATGCTTTCTTTTTTGGGTACAAATGGTTAATGCTGTCTTTGGTTCTCCTTTAAATTTTTCTGATTTTATTTTATAATCACTGTTTCTTGTTATTTCTTTGCTATCTTGCTGAAGGTACATTTTCACTGCCATGAAGTTCTCTCTTATAATTATTTTTGAGAATTTACACACATTTAGCCTTTATGCTTTCAGTCCACAGAATAATTTTGTGACTCCTATACTTGTTCTTCCATTTTTGAATAACTGACAAAAATCACTGACAGCAAAACTCTTCCAAAGTTGTTAGCCATGATTAATTCACCACCTCCTTGCTTTTCTGTATGAGAATTTCAGAAGCTTTTTGGCCATAACACCATTTCACTTTGAGCTGACTTTCCAGTACTGCCTGCATAAGCTTTTAGCATCAGAGATTTTCAAACCACCTTTAGGTAGCAGTAGAGAAGGTGGGGGTGGCATGAATCCCTTGTTAGATGTGCACAGCTTTGCCATTCTAATAATCACAGGCCTCTCTAGTGTAAGCCTGTGCCTTGCTGTTATTTACCATTCTTCTCATCTCTCACCTACTAATTTTTTCTTTTCAGCAGCAATTTCATATTTATTCCTGGATCCTGGATTAAAAAAAATATTGAATAGTGTCAGATTGAATACCATCTCCTCTGAAAACATTCTCATTCAGTGGTGAGTCCTCATTGACATCTACTTTTGGAGATCCATCACTTTTTATTCCATCTAGCATGTGCTTTATTTTGATACAGTATAAAGGTAATTTTTAAAAATCTGAATGTCAGATGTTTTAAGTCAAAAGTATTACAAAAATCTAAACATATTCAGGCTGTAATAATATCTTTATCAGATAAACATGTAATCCCATAAAAGAATTAAGTCAGGTTTGTCTGACAAGGTTTATTTTACATAAAACCATTTTGACTGGCATTAATTATATCCTTATCCTCTCATTCGTTATTAACTGGTTACTGTATTACCTCTTCTGTTATTTTGTCTGGATGGATGTTAGACTAACCAACCTGTAAATACCCTGGTTATTCTGCTTGCCCTTTCTGCATTCTGGCACATCTGTAACATTGTTCTATTGTTCTGGAACATTCAAAATATTTGAAGAATATTAAAAATTAACATTACTGGGAAAATTTTTTAAGCTGGGTCTGATGTTTATGCTTAGCAGCTGTTAAAAACTCTTCAGTTTCTAGTAGGCTGGAATATACTTCATCATCCTCTTAAGGGTAAATACAACATCCTATTTTTTTTTCCATGCAGTGCAGACATATTTATCAAACACATCTGCCAGCTCTGCATCAATTTTTAACAATTTCATTGTTTCCAATTAGTACACCTACAACAATGTAGGATTATTTTTTTCCATTCTGCTTTAAAAAACATCTTTTCTTTGTGGTTAATAATCAGCAACACCTTTAGTGTTTTGGGTTTTTTTAACCAGTTTTCTGCACTTCATAACTTTTAATGTATTTTGTCTCCTACTTTCCACTTTCTCCTTTGCTATACATTGCATTTTTAATTTCTTATTAATGCCTTCATAGTGTCACTGAATCAAGTTTAGTTTTTAACTAAAGCTTTTTTTTTAATTTTGCTCTTCAACAGTTCTCATTATCTGTGGACAAAGCACGGAGCCACAGAAAAGTGCTTGACTTCTGGATGCATTCTGGTGTGGCTGGAACTAGGTGGAGTGACGCTATTTTGTCATCTGCAAGTTTCATAGTCAATGTATGGACAGCCGGCTCAGAAGTCTCTTCATCTTTAATATAGGCATGCTGTAAATGTACAAGAGACTGTCCTTTTTTGTCATTGTGCTTCTGTGTTCCTGTCTGTAATCACTGTGGCTCCGCAGAGACTGCTTCTTGTGAAGTATCATTTAGCAAATGGGAGTGTGCAGGACAAAGAGGTGTCAAGACTTACTCTGTAGAAAACATGGTGTCACTCAAATTTTTTAACCCATCGGTTAATTATACAAATATCTTTTTTCAGTCTTGGCTGATCATGTCGTAACCTTTCTTATTTAAAGTACAATGTACAAAACCAATTAAAAATCCATCTTCCTGGCAGAATACTGTGAGGATATAATTCAAACTTGGTTTTGCAATATATCTTTCCCTATGATCTGGAATCTGAGAATCTTTGATACTCCGAATGCTTATGATTAAATCATTACTCTACTGAAGGGTTTGTGGGGTTTTTTTTTTAAATCAGTCATTATGTTTGAATGGCTGTAGAATCATTACCAAAGATCCACACTTTCAATAGAGTATGTGTGTGTATTATGGTCAGGAACCTGGAAGAGCTGATACCAATTGATCTTCCTTATCTGCACCAAACAGTTCAAATTCTGTAAACCCTGGGGTAATTTCAAGAAAGAGTTAAAGACAATTTCAAATGAAACACCAGCTGGATCCTCCATTCAAACTGAAAAATTCAATTGCAGTTTTACAGTGAAACAACTGTAAAAAAGAAAAACTACAGACCTTTAAAAGCCCCCCAGTAACTGCATCTCAGATCAGTTCATGTTAAAACATTTGTTTTCCTTACCTGAAATCTCTGATTCCATTTGAAGAGAAGACATGCTCCAATTTAAACCTTCCTATTTATTTATTTATTTATTTATTCATGGTTTTTCATATTGGGAAGGCTATAAATTGCTTCTGAACTATGACATTTTCAATTTTATACTCCTGGTGCAGACCATCAATGAGGATACCTCATGCTCTGAAATATCCATCTGCTTTTTTTTATATTTTGAAGTTTCTCGCCTGTGTTTGTTAGTAGTCCATTTAAATATATACATAATACACACACACACATTATGTATGTATAGTAAAAGTACTCCAGACAGATTAAGACAATTCCTCAGGTCCTGACATATAACCTGCCAGTCCAGGAAGATCTGACCTGTACAGTTCAGCTGCACTCTACTGGATCTTTCTGGCCTTTCCTGGACAAAACCTGTACTCCCATGTCATAAGGTAATTTATTTTTGATAGTAGGTTAGAAACTCATCGAACACAACAAAAAAATCTTTTAGATCTAAAATTCTCGTTGTTTATAGTTCCAACAATTTCCATTAACAGAGCAACTTTCATCCAGATTCCAAAGCACTTTGCAAATTATGTCTAACAGGAACACTCAGCCATTAGTGAGTTGAATGGTTCAGTTCTTCCTAACCATTTAAACTACACAGCAAATTACAGTGGTGGAAAATGATTCATCAGACTGAAAATGGTTTGTAAAAATAGGTGTTTAACTAAACAAGGGGGATTTTGATTTAAACACCAGCACTCGTACACCAGCACCTTACGGAAAGTTCTGTAGAAATTTCCAATGCCCAAGAAGTCACCTAGGATAAAAATGTGTCCTGTCAGACTGGATTTCTCCCACCATAAATGTGAACCTTCCCCTGACAATTTCCATCAGGTCTCAAGAATGAACCTGATCTTCTTTAGAGATTTATCATTCATGGTCTAAGCAGGTGTAATTTTTTTTTGTCTCATAAGATCTGACAAAGCTATGTGCCCAAAAAGTGCAGGAAAGCATGTTTTGACAAAAGTATAAAGTCTTTTTATAGGTTGTATGTGTTCCTGTTGGTGTCATGTACCAAGGGATAGTCACAAATGTTTATTTTTACCCAGGCCAAGTCCCGTAAGCTCCTGCAGAAAGTAGATTCTGATCACCTAGATTAAATTTCTGTTATGAAACATCCAGTAGGGAACCAATCCCCAGTATGGTCTCAGAAATGTGTGCCACACTAATGGCTAATATATAAAAACAAATCCATCCATGATTAGTAAATTAATACTGAAAAAACTAACTGCAAAACACAATATATTTTTTCTGTTCAGTGCTACATCAGTGATAGCTGCTAGTATTTCTATTAATTTCTTTCATTAGAGAGTGGTTTTAGTCAATGTATATTATCAAACAGAAAGTATCACTAGTCTTAGAAAAGTGAGAAATGAGGATGTGTAAAACCACTGCTGCACATTTACAGAAGGTATTAAACATGAAGGAAGGTTAGTAAAGTCTTTTCATGGAAAATTTACTCTTTTCAACTTGATGAAGTTATCTCAAAACCCCCCAAATTCAGGCTTTCTCAAGTTCGGGAGAGCTAAGATTGAATGACTGTGAGGGAAAATAAAATAAAAGCAATTTTTAAAAGAAGCCAATTTGAAACAGGAGACAAGTTATAGAACAATGTTCATGAACAGCAGGGAAATAATTGCTCAAGGTCTATAAAGCAACTCCCTTCCCTGACTGGAAGCGGTATAGCTGTCAGTTGCTAACTGAAATTTCCTTAGTGGATGGGCAATGGCAGCATGTTTCTGCTTTGGATATGGCAAATCTTACCAAGTACCTGTAGCTGTAAGCTTTAGTGATGATTTCAAGAGAGACATCCCTTGGGAATGGAGACCGAAAGGACTTTAATCACCTAGTACAGTTTCTTCTAAAACAGCATTTAAGCATGATGGAAAAGTATAATGTTTGTGTTTTCAGTTCTATCAGTAAAAGAAGACTTGGTCTTTATGACAAAGATTCTTGCATTTGTCATACCTCTAAATTTGTAAAACATGGGAGGACAACCTCTTTGTTTCTCATGAACATCAGTACCCCTATACAGAGACATGCATGTGTGCTTACCCAGAAAGACTAGCAGGAGATATGAACATAGACAAAGGGGACAGCAGAAATCAGCTTTTATGAAAGGAAATGATGGTGCAGGCTATTTTGCACTGGAAACACTCTATGGGTCAGATTAAGAAGTCCTGAAACAGCAAGGGTAATAGTATTGATTTGGAAGGAATGTCTGGTTAATTTTTCACAAGGCGTAGATTCCTCAAAGATCAATAACTTTCTGCTGTATCTTTATTCTTCTGAATAAACTGTGTCTGTCTAAGAAACTTGATTCCTAAGCTCAATTAGATTCATAAAACATTCACAGACATACACAGCACAAAAGAAACACAAGCTTTCCCAAGCAGCAGCGAGCATTTAACCCCAAGGTAGGACAAAGTGAGTTATTCTTCCTTGTAACAGTGTTGTCCTTGCACAGGGTTTCTTTTTCTCTTTAGTGCTATAATTTTCTTTATTTTTGTTGGTAATACACAAGCATCTACTCAGAAATTCTTTTAAAATTTTCCCTTTGTCCCATGAATATTACATTTATTGTATCACATTTTACATTTTTAAAGAATATGAAAGAAAGACAACTACTTTTATAAATGATACAAGCAAGGATGCACATGGCATTCCTGCTACGGTGGGCTGGCAAATGCTCTTTGAAGGAGAGATAACACCGCCAGAAGGACAACAAAAGGAAGAAATTGTGAGATCAATGTAAAATCAGGGAATTTTACTTAGAGGAGACTGGAGCAAACTCCACCTTGAATAACACTCCTTGAAACCTAGCTGTGCTATACTAGCTACTAAGTTAATCTTTCTGCATCTGATTTACTTAGCTCCATTGATTACCGAGCCCATGGGGAAATAAAGCTCTTGAGATAAGCACCTGAATTTGCATGTCTGAAACTAAATTGTGTAAATACCTTTCCTCTTTCTTTGGAAAGATGCTGAGTATGACTACACACCCATATTACACAACTCCTGATCTCAGTTACAGTTTTCCGAGTGTATTAAATTTGCCTTTGCATCATACAGTTTACTCTGTGCTAAGCTGGCCTCCAAGCAGATTTTGTGGTGTGCCAGGTGGACATAAAAACTAATCAAGAATTATATCCTTATTCGGAACTTCTTCAGCTCACATGAAAGCCCATAGCCCAGAGTTGTATCCTGAGTAGGAGCCTTCCCTAATCACATGAAAGTCAGTCAAGCAGTAGTCACTGCCATTCCTCTTCTTAAAGGCAGTGAATTAAATGACTTGTGAACAGCACTGCCCTCTCCTCCTTAATCTGCTTGCCCCTTCCACCTCAGTCTGTCTGTTACGAGCAATGAGTGAAAATGCTGGCAGACAGGACAATTTCACACCAACTGAACCCATTTTCTGCAACAATTTCTATGTCTTCTCCCCACCAAATTCATATTTTAAATGTTTTGCAGACATTCATAGACATTTGGTTCCTTTTGTTTTAAAAAGACTATCTAGAAGGTCTCTAACCAATTTGCTGTGGCAATAGGGAGGGAAGGAGAAGTAGTTAATTAGCACTAGAATAACACCCTCTCCTCCAGACACTGAACAATGAAGCGCAGGACTGGGATGCAAACCTGTGGTAGTAGATGTCACCTTGAGTACTGTTAGTTAATCATCATGTCTACACAGGCACAAACACATCCTGTAGTTGCAAGGCATGTTAAAACATACTTTGAAGCTTGAGAGTGGATTCAACAGTCCAAGTAGCTACAGCAAGCTTGGAGAATGATAAAGAAATTGTAAACTAAAGAAGGTTTTTTTTCCCACAGAATCAATGACAGAGACTGTATAAAAACCTGGATACATCATCAAACTTTCTTATTCTAAAATTATTTCTGATGAAACATTGCAGCAGTGAAGACAGGTAACCTCAGCAGCAGAGATGACTGTGGTGACAGAAATTTCCCTTGTTTTAGGTAACCAGCCGCACTGTTGGTCAGAATGTATAAAAAAAAATCTCTAAATCCTAAACTATATAGTTCTATTTTCTCTCATTAATTCAGTGTAGTGCTATCTGAGGTTTGGGTTTGGGTTTTTTTTTGTGGAAAACTTATAGCAACATGCAGGAAAAAAAAAAACAAAACACATTAATTTCACTTCCACTTTTTTTTTTTCTTCTGGATTCTGATTCCGATCTTTCAAATTTTACTTGACAAATTTTAATGTCCTTTAAAAAAATTATTGTGGATGTGGAACTGAAAAATATAACCCTAATGCTTATCACCTCCAATACTTATAGTTATCCTGCTTATGTGGTATCTCAAGGACAAACTGTAATAGGTTAGGAGCAGGAGTGTGCATAAGCACTGAAGTATGTCCGTATCTAACTGGAGTATATCTGTAACTAAGCAGATTCTATAAGACTGCAAAGGTTGCTTGAAATCTTATAATAATAGATTTTCTTATGAGCTATCTGTAATTGCCTAAACCTGATTTCACTCAAGTTACATTGGGAAACAGCTTTTCTCACAGTTAGGCAGCACGGTGTTCCAGCTCGAATCCATGCACAGGACGGTAAACCAACTTTGCATCCTACTACCATCATTAGCGAAAAGCCCTCCCACAGATGAGCCATTCTGATATATTTTTATTTCAGTAATGTATTGCACTGATTGTGGGAAAAAACCCTTTGCATTCTTACTTCTTAATGGGAGAATGATGGAAATAACAATATTCAAAGGTACCAAATTCCCTGTGGAATAACATGATGTCCTAGTTACCTAAATCATCCCAGATAAAGGATCTCTGACCTCCATAGATCTGCACTAAGGATGAGTTTGACATTAGGAGTAAAATTGCCACAAGTCTTACTTTAAGTTTCAAGGTGGAATGAAGTCGAGGCCAGTCAAAACCCACAAAGTTTCCCTTGGTTTAATGTCAAGTCTGTAAGCTTCCTGTAGTTTTCATGAGAGCACATACATCAGCCTGGGATTAGCAAAAAGAGCATCCACATTTTTGCCCTTCTATACCTTCTGCTGCGTTTTATACTTAGAGCAAAATTCGTGTTACCCTAAGGTTACATTATGAACACTTTGCAGCAATCTACTGAGAATAAACAGATAATATATATAAAAAATCATACTATGGTATTTTTATTACTGTATGTATTTTTTCTATACTTTTTCCAAGTACCATTTGAAATCTCTCATTGTATGAAAGATTGTGTCTTTGAATTTCAAATAAGAGAGGAAAATGCTTTTTCGAACTCTAATTTGTTCATAACCATTGGCACTGAACAAAGACAAAGCTAGTTTTTAAACCATGTTCTATAATAACAATAGGAACAAGAATAACATATGCTGAATGCCTAAGCAAAATGCCAACGACTGGAAGATTAAGGCTTTCTCTTGACTTCATGCAAAACATTTCACAGCCGGTATTTCAGCAGAAGCATGCTCAGTGCGAAACCTTGTTGCCAAGGAAAATCTTTCATTTTAACAGCTTTTTCTCTTTATCGGGTGTTTATTTCAGAATACAGAAGGGTTTGCGCAGAATATTTTGGGTTTCAGAGTATAAAAAAGAAACTCATTCCTTTAACATACTTACTCAATTCGTCTTTTTCTTCCCTCAAGTAAATTGCTTTTATTTTCTTTTTTAAAAGGAAGAGCACACTGGATGTAGAAGTGAAATGACATGGAAAAGATTAACTTTTGTAATTGATGACCAAATTCATCAAATACCAACACGTGCAGGACTTGGAAATCAATAGTCCCCCTTCCTCCTGTTCCATCCTTCCTCCCATCTCTTCCCCTGATCCTCTCTATTACAAATCCACTGCATTGCTGTCACTCTTGTCTTATATCCTGTTTGCCTATCAAAAGCAAACAAGATTCATTCTCTGAATCTTTTTCAAGTTGAAACTAGTGATGCTTCAGAGTGGTGGGTGAGGTGGGATAAGCTTCCTCCCAAATAAATCTTTAGCCAATGCTCCAGCTTAGCCTCAGCTTTCAAGGTACCAACTGCTGGCCCTCTGGAGGCCAATGTTAGAACTTGATTACTTTCTATAGGGTCAGTATTTCACCTTCAGTTTATGGCCAAAACTCTTTCAAGACTTCTGAAGCTTTTTGGTAGAAAAAACAAAGTAGGGTTTTTATATGGAATCCATTGTATAGGACATGTTATTCCTTGCAAAAAAATGTGACAAATTAAGGCTTCTGCAAGTATTTGCAGGCAGTTTTTGCCTAGTTAAAAGCCTTCTGCAAGCTAGCTGGCATAGAAACTCCAGATGGGACATAAGAGTAGTGGGAGCTTGCTACAGCTCTCCCTGTTTCCCTCTTTGCTCTACCAAGAATAATTTTCTAGCTGATGTAAGGCACAGTGCTGGACTTGGGAGAGGGACATTCAATGCTTCACTGCTGCAGTTTTGACCAGCAGAGCTTTTCTGGAGCACCCAAGAAATCCTTTAGGCATGGAAGGGCCCGGAAAAGACAGTGAGGAGCTAATGCAACACAGGCAATATTACAAGGTTGCTCTTGTTGCCGGTGTCAGGTTTTAATTTTTTTTTATTGCTTCTATCTGCACGCTATGTCAGAGGGCCTCTTGGGCGACACAGTACCAGTGACATCTGAGGGACCAGCTTGGAGGCAGCTGCTTTAAAAAATTCAGCCTCTAGGAATTGCCATAGTTACATTCATAAATGGATCAACTCTATCATTCAGAAGATCCTAGATACAGTGAGAGTTAACATAATTGTAAAGGACAGCTACATGAATGAATATCTGAAGAACAATAGAAACAGCCCATGGGAGTGAAAGAGCTGGTACAAGAAGATTAAACTTGAACTAAATGCCAAAAGAGAACAAAGGAGAAATATGCTCCAAAACCACTTTGTGATGTATAAAACACTGATAAGAATACACCCCTAAAAATGGTTTGGATTATTACCTGTGATAAATCAAGCTGGTCTTCGTGTTTATGAGCCTCAGCTTTGTACAGCTTCCACAACAAATACTGAATAAACCCTACAACTGTACCAGTTTACTATTATTATTGCAATATTTCTAAAATGTAGCCTACTCCCATTTTTATTACACTTCTAGATCAGGATAAGTGAAAACTGCAGTCTTTTTATGATTTGCAGCATCCAGCCTTGCAGGAGATAAACTACCATAGGCTCCTGATCTTCAGATATACATTAATTTATTAAAGTTAGTAACTATACTGATGAAAATGCTGTTCATGATGCTAAGGTCTGAATGTTAGCACTACTGTGCAGACAGAGGTCGTACAGAGTTCTCAATAGCCCCTTTCAGTGCACCTTAATCCATACTTAATCCCCTGGCTATTACAGGCCTACAGTCTTCACACGTTGCTCTGCCAACATACATCAATCCTGGTCTGGGAAGTGTCCTCTGTTATTCCCGTTCCACACCTTTCTTTAGGAGAAAAATGGATGTCATTCTTAATGGTATAGTGAAATCTGCAATGTGGATAAACTGCACCTGGGGGATCAGATTGAAGCCATTAAAATTATTTTCACTATGGGTCCTAATGCAGAACTGGAGCACTAATCTCCAGAGAAAAAGGACATATAGCCGATTTACCACTTTAGCCCCCACTTTTAGCTTTGATTTTATTATTTGTTTGCTCTGTAACTTTCATCTATTTCCTAGACCCCTGAGCATTCAGAAACTCTTGGCAACATAACTGCATTCAAACGTACTGCATCTGGCTTATAGCTCTGAAGTGTTCAGAACATACCTTCATTATCCAGACTGGAATTAATTGACTCTTTGTAGCACAGATTATATTGATATGAAATAGGCTATTATACAGTAGGAATACAGCATTTAAAAACCTTGTGGAATGGACAAAATGCTCACTAGCTTCACATTGATTTCTCCAAGCAGGAATCATGATCAAAAACTAATTTCAAGCTGAGTTAAGTTTCACTAAGACTGAATAAAGCTTTCTGTTAGTTCAATTACTACACACCAACAAGTGAGATAACATTCAAAGAATGGCATCTTGTTTGGAGTGATTTCCAGATCCCTGAGATTCTCTGAAAAACAGCTGGCAAGATTTACCAATATGCATTCAAGAAAACCTCAAAGCTTGAGGTGCACCACTTTAAAATTATTCTTTTGTTACTTAAAGCTGGGAAATTGATTTTCATGACTTCTTGTTAGTGGAATAGATGGAAGAATATAGATACTATGTGCTTCTTTTTACATATCTGTATTCTTTCTTCTGCGTATGAAATAAGAGATTTTAAATATTTGGAATATCTAAATTAAAGAGGCAATTAAAAGAGAAAAGTGTTATTTTTTTGCTTTCTTAAGGTTGAAGTCTGGCAATGAATTCAATGACTTCACTATATCCTTAAGGGATACTGAGTGTGAAGAGCAAACACCTCTGGAGACAGGTTTTGAAACATTGCATAAATCATGGTCTCCTGAAACAGTGGATGTAAACTGTTTTGATGGTTCACTGAAAAATGTTTCAGTGGCCATTTCGTATAAGAAATGCTATTTTCCTCCCTTTCTATTTGTCTTGGATGGAACACGTAAGGACTGGGAAATTGATTAGTGGTTTGGGAGAACCTGCAAGAAGAAAGCAAAAAGGAGAAAAAGGTACAGCAAAGGAACTGCACTTTCCCTCAATCACCACAAGAGCCATGCTATGATCCATTTGGCTTTGATAATTTTCCGTCAAATATTTCCAGATATCTGCAACAACATGGTCTCATTGTCAACAAATATCAGTATATAAAGTACAGCATGTGGTTATGGGAATAAAACCCTGTAGTGGCTAGACAGAGTTGATATTGGTACACAAATGTTCAGGGTAAAATCTGCAATTATGTGATTGTAATTGTATCACAAAAGATATATTGGATGTAAGATATCTCCTCAATAAATTTCTCCTTTGGACCAAATTCATTTCTTCTTCTGAGGTATAGGTAGCATACCCAGAGTTTTGATTCTTAGATTCTCAGAATATGCCAGTCTTTCATCAGTAGCATTTATTATTATTATTATTACTTTCACAAGTCGCCACAAACCACAACTCTCTTCTGGTCTTTAGATGAATTAAGGAAGTAAAGTTACATCTACAGAAAGATAAGTAAATTATACGCATCTAAATCCTTAATGTGAAAATGTTTATGCTCTTAACTATGGATTTGTTGGAGATGTTCCTAATATATCCACATTTCTTTAAGTGTTAAAAATATCTTTCTATGAATGTTATTGTTTATGTGTATTATTGACTGAAGCCCTCTAGTTTACTTAACTGCAAAAAAGTTAAAGACTCAAGGAGGAGCAAGGCAAGCTTCTCTATATTTCCTGTCAGACAACTCACTCTTCCCTAGAAATAAAAGACGTATCTTTATCTGGATAATGGCCTTTTTTTTCATGAAAACTTAATGAATGAAAGCTGACCAAGAGAAATAATGAGTCTTGAAAAATAAAAATAAAACAAACAAATAAACAAAAAAACCCAAACCCCAGGAAACAGAAAATTAGTTTGTAAAATCCTTAGTGAGATAGGGGGAAAGGTATAGGACAGGTTAACTATGAAGTTGTTATCACAGCTCTCTGAGCTATTTCAAGTCTACTTTCGGTATAATCACTGCTATTGAGCTGATCAATGGGAAAAGAGAAAACAGGCCAGAAGGGACCACTGCAGAATCTAATCTGATTGCCTCTGCACTCAGTATACAATTTTACAGTGATATTCCTTGACCCAGACTCTTGTGTACTGTTTACTGAACTGAGCGGAAAGTAGGGTAACTCTGAGGACCTGGAAATTCTAGGAGGGACTGAAATTAATAAATTCAGGATAGTAATTAGAAGTTGTTTCTAGTCACAAAAGAAATAAAGGTCTGAACCATCTTCCAGTAAGAATTAATAGTGAGAACAAACCCTTTTTCCAAGACATCTGTAGGCAGTGTAATGCGACATTATGAATTACATGTGTAAGGCACTATGAAATAATTGCCTGTTTTTATGGGAATTGTATTCACTAACCTTGGAGGTTCTTTCTAGTCTTATATTCTGTGTCTGTCTTTTTGATCACAACAGTGGGAAGGGTGCTCATGCCCTTGGCCTTTGTCCTGTGAGACTGAAACTCAATTTATCTTCATTACACAATCATCTAACCCTATCATTTGATTTTCTTTCACTTCTCTATGGACTGATTTTTCATGTGTTCATCTTTTTTTTGTAATTTTGTGCTTTAGCAAAGGTTTTCTTATCAATTCCATGTTTTTCACACAAAGTTTTCATGTTTTTCAACCCAAAGTAGAATATAAATTTAATAATATTTGAGTCAAGCTTCTAAACTCACACAGAGCAAGTAGGTTCAGAATCAGATATATCAAACATATCATCCCTATTTTAACACAAGGTCTTATAATATCAGGTGGACACTTGGCAAATTTAGAAACTTTATTGTACAGCTACGTGCATTTTAACCAAGTCTGAAACACACAACTAATATGATATGATGGAAGGGTTTCACATAGTAACTTTGCTATGTCATGTTGGTAGCACAGTAGCAGCTAGGTAAATATGAATGCTTAATGGAGTATGCTGCTAGAGCATTGTATATCAAATTAATGGCCCTATTTATAACTCACATTAAATTTTCCATCATCTTGTTTTAAGACCGGAGGCTATTTTTTTTTAAGTTGATATGGAGCGTTCCTTTTTTTCACCTTCCTCTCTCAGTCCTGAGATTAAGCACCACATTTTGAGCTGGCATAAATTGTTATCACCCTTCTGAAGACAATGAAGCAATTCCAATTTACACTAACTGAAGATCTGTCCAAACAAAATGAAGAACCTAATCCCTAAAGGGAGGTAGGTACATAGCTTCTCTGACTACAGTGATAGCTGGGAGTGTGAGAACATTTTAGGATTTAGGCAGAGGTGGCTTATTTGTACAACTAATTTCTGTAATTAGTGGTGAAATCTTACTTCCATATGTTAGGGAAAGCTATCCTTGTAGGATCCTACACAAGGCACCAGGCATTAAAAGATAGGATGCTAGCAATTATACATCAGTAACTTTCTTATATTGACAGTAAAAAGAAAAAAAAAAAAAACAGTCTTAAGTTTTAAACTCAGGAAAAGTGGCTGTTCATGTGCAGTGTTCATATTCTGTATGAACTTAAATAGCCATGCCTAGCAGCAGTAGCGTTTAATAATTCATTATATCATACTATTACAGTACTGTTTTCTCCCATTTGCAAAGGTCTAGGTATCAGCACTAGAAATACCATGTGATATAAATTATCAAGAATATTTCATAAGCAATAAGAAAGCACACAAAAACCCCAGTTCTGGATACTTACTTGACTTCATACAGTTTCTCCCTACACATAACAAATTTACCGAATAATCAAAATGGGTTTATAGGCCCTTAATGATGGCATGAAATCCCAGGGTCATTTATCCACAATCAAACAATGTGACCTTTACATAAACTTGAAGTCCTGACAGTCACAATGACTGTAGATCAGCTTACGGTATCATTGTACCATCGTAGCAGATGTTTGCAATTGTACTTGTTCCACCACCTCTCTAATGATGTGCAATTGTCTTGAGGGAGAAGCAAAAAATCAACTTAATTTAAGGATCAAAAAAGTGTTTGTTTGAACAAATTAAGAAAAGATAGACAAAGCAGACAGTATGAGATCTCTAAATAAGGTAAACCTCTAGGGATGAATTAGTTTGACTATATCTTTCATTAAGCTTACAAAAAAACAGAGCTGCCAAAAGTACATAATAATATGAATTAGTGTATCTATTCATGTTTTCGCTGTTTCATCTCAATCAATATTAACTTAATATTAAGTCAACATAAATCTAGCTGCTATTCTCAAATGTGTTTCATAGCCACTTCCCTGCAATGAAGGATGCTTTCATTTTATGCTTCACATAGCACAAAAGGATGCATTTGCATCATACCTTCCTCATTTCACCTCACCTCCCAACATTGTTATCATTTTGATGACTTTTTATCCTGTTTCCAGTGATACACAGCCCATAATTATGCTCACAGACCAGAGGCAAAGGAAAATACATCAAGTTAACAACAATTTTGTTACTGATTTTTAAGAAAGAATGGAGGGGAAAAGTAAAAAGAAAAACTTCTTTAAATAATTCCATTAGCAGTTTTTAATTTTAAGACTACAGAAAGGTTGTTTCATCAAAAAAAAATTTCTGCATGGTATAGTAAAATATCGCTTTGTAGAGTTATATTCTGATATAATTTTAATGCAGTGCTTTTAGATTTGTATTTCATTTTTCTCCCTTGCTGGTAACTTTCCTCTGATAGTCTCTGTTAGCATCTTAGGACTTATTGAGAACCAGATTAATAACTCTATGTATCCTCTTATTTTGATTTCTATCAAGCTGTAACCCAATGTTCATTAGTGTCGAAGTTTTTTTAGAAAAAAAAGACATTTATTATTCTGAAAATCTTAGAACCACAGCAGAAACAATGACAACTAACATAACAGAACTTTAAAAACAGGCAATCTACTTTTCCAAACTTCCCAAATCCAATAGCCCTCTCTACTTCTTATTCACTGTACAACATAATCCTGCCAAGGCAGCAGATGCCCTAAATTCCACACAACAGCATTTCACCTAAGCGGGTCTCTGAGGACTGGAAATTCCACAGGAAGCTTCCCTGTACTCAGAAATATTTCCTCCTGCAATTTCTTGGTGGGAATTTGCTGGCAACTTTTTTTGGAATAGCAAAAATCAAACCAACGTTTGAGAAAGAACAGGTGTTGATAAGCTTTTTAAATCCAAAAACTGTTGACAGACTTTGACAAACTTTCTGAGCTTGTTCTCCAAATATGGAATGACCTTCTACCCAATGGTCTACATAACTCCTTCCCATCCTTTACTGCTACAAATATATATATTTAAAGTGTGCACACAGACATACACGTGTGACACACACACATGCGTGTGCACTGACAAACACTCAATTCTATAATGTTTCAATTAACAATCTCCAAGTCTCTTTTATATTTTATGTTCCGATATTTACTTAAGATAGAAAAAGCTATGAAATAGAAGTCTAGCTAGGCTCTTCCAGACACTGAATTAGCGTCACAATTGAAGGCCACCATGTGAAAGCTGTACGGCTCCCTAAGTGCATCTCCTCTGTCTCACCTCCACCTCTTTACAATGACTAAATCACTCCTTCAAATACTCTTACATACTCAGTACCTTTAATACATGAGAGCAACAAATTAGAATAACGTGCCCCAGAAAATAATGTTGCTAATGGTATAGCCTTCTGAAACAGGAAAGACACTGACTTAAATTGCCAGTTGTCCTAGGAAACAGACTGCACTACCTGTTACAGAATAAGGCAAAAACTCTCTAATGTCATTGCCAGTCTAACCAGGGACAGGGAAAAGGGTAAGACAGGACTTTTTCCTGACTGCAAATCTGGAAATGGGTCTAACTCTGACATAATATTGGTTTAATAAAAGTGGGTTTAACCATAACATAATTCCAACATAGTGAGCAAAGCACACCGATCAGTCCAGTTGAGATTTCCCGGTACTAGTAGGTACACAGAAATATCTTACCTATGGACTGACTGGGATTCTTGAAACACCTACAGTTTTCATGACTCAGGGAAAATATTTCTTGCCTTTCTTCAGCTCATTCACTCCAAGAACAAGAAGTCATCAAGGACATCAGTTCCTTCTTTCGGTCGCAAAACAGACTCCTTCTTCCAGTAACACATAATTCAATGCACTGATAAAGCCGATCCAATGCATTTCATTTTATACCTGTGCCAGCTTTGGACAGATAATTTATAAAGCAAGCCTATGGTTGTAAAAAAGGGCATTGCATTCTCATTTGTCTTTAAACTGTTTGAACGTTTCAGTGTTGTACTGAGTTCATGAGTAGTCCAGCATTTCCACACAATGTGCATTACGTGCATTAAGGTATCAACCCAGTACAATGCATAAATATGACTTTGACTTTGAACATGTGAGTTGACTCTTTGAAGACATGTTCAGCAGAAATGGCCAGAGAATAAGATTTTTCCTGAAGTTAACACCTCTAATTTCCATTGAACTGCCTGAGACAGCTATGAGCAAATGACAACAATAAGCAGAGGAGGTCCCACAGCTGCATGGAATGCTGTTGTTCTTGAGGGGTATTTTAACTTTCTTCAAATTTAAGGGCAACAAATCACTCAAAGTCCATATTCTCATCAGCCTGCTCTAATCTCAGCACTTTAGACTTGCGGATGCTGATATGTCAAAAAAAAATTTCCTCTTTTGGCTCAAGGTGCTCATCAGCCATCTGGAACTGCTTCCCTAGTCTCATCCATTATGTAAATGAGATGTAGTATTCATTATGTTTGATCTACTGATACTAATACATTAATGTGGATGTTACAGCTTGAGCCCCTGAGAAGGAATTGGCTTCACATCAGTCACTGGCTTGAGATCACATCCCATTACTTTTAATGGCCCTGTGGCATTTAAGGTCACTTGATTCTTAATACAGCAGATTTCTGTGATGTCAGTAAAACGGTAGCTACCCCTCCTCATTTCCTTATCTTTCTTTTTCTCTCCCCAAGAAATTATAGTATTTCAGACCATTGCATTTCTCATTTGTTCTATGAGATTCTAATTTCTTCATTTACCTTCATGCTTTTTTACTCTTTGAGAATAAAATAGCTGAAAAGATCTTTCTCTATCCTAAAATAAAGCAGGGGGAAAGCAAGATTTAAAATATCAGGGAATTTGTTAACATAATTAGTAAGAAGATTTACACAGGAGCTGAAAAACAGTTCTGTTCAATGTTTCATCTGTCTTTGATTTTTGATACGTTAAATGAGACAAATTCAGTCTGGTAATATCATACCTGTGTAAACAGTCCTTAGTCACTCAAGTGAGTAAGTTGATATCAACGTGTAAATAAGCATTACAGCTCTGTCCTTGAAAAGCATGGTTTGAAAGTGCTGCAAACTCAGTCAGTCACAATTATAACTATGAATTACCATGCAGGATTGAGCCCTGTCAGAATAGGACAGCAGACTTTGATGGAAACAGTAGGCATATTCCAACCCAGTACCATTTAACTTTTAAATGAAGACTCGCTGCATGTCAGGGATTTAACATGCTTGCTCAATATTCCAAATCACCTATAGTGTAAAAGAGAAAAGAAAAGTATAAAGTGCAATTAAAATCTGTCATTTAGCATGAATAATTTAAATATGATTTTCCTGTATCAAAAAGCTGCTTGCCAAATTCAGAGTGGAAATGAACTTTAAATGCAATATAAGCTTTCAGTGAGCTTTATGCAGAGAACTATCTGACTAGAAAATATAACCAAATTGGTTTTTTTCAGTTATGGAAATGCATTGCAATCACTCAAGAAAAGTAAAACATGCCTCTGTATTGAATGAAGTAAACATGCATGTCATTAATAAATAATCTCAAAACTCTGCATTTTTTTCTTATTCAAGTAACCGTTGGCTACTTGAGCAATCCCAGGGTCTTGAGCAGGACTATTTAAATGAGAAGGGACAACAAGATAGGTTTCCAGCAACTACTCCTTTGAAGATGATAGGCTTGGCAGAACATCTCAGTTCATAATTTTTAGCATCGTATAAGGCTACAGCATAAGACACATTTAATAAACATACACATGATAATTTTCAAAACGAAGGAACTAGCTAGATCTAAATTTGTCCGTGCTGAGGTTGGTTCATCAGGTCATAAATGATCAGATGTAATAATGTGCAGTTTGCGATTAGGACAGTTATAAACATATTATTTTCCTCTTTTGGGTTATTTTTCCATTTTCTTGTTATATATCTGTATTTATCATCTTGAAACAAACCATAATGTTTTGCCTCAAAGTAAAATGGTGACAAAAATATATTTTTGCATTCTCTGTTTTATCATAAACAATATTAATAGACATTCATTTGCATTTTCAATTTAAACCCAAAATGAGAATGATAGATAGAACAAGTTTCTGCAAGAAATGGTCTCCCTTCACATCCTGGAAGAATCTTCACTGGTATCAGCAACTGTAAACAAACTACACAATGAGATTATTCTGTAAGACTAGCTCTCATATGCCCTATAGTTGATTCAAGGATAGATTAGATGCTGGCATTTTTTGCATATTCAGCACACCCATATTTTTTTACACCAATCTTCAGTTTAGCAGGGAGAGAGAGATGTTAACAAACAGTATTTATTCTTGTTTGGTAAAGAGAGGTTTTCTTGAATTTTAGCTCTGCTACTCTTTATCTGCTTTTTCACATTATTGCTGCACATTGTTATTTTCATGCTTTCTGAATGCAGTCACAGGGGTGGCATTCAACTTCATGCCTAAACTATCAAATTCAGTATTTTTCTTTAGTCAGCATATGCTATTTAGAGTTTGTTTGTGTGGCAGTATATGATATGCACTTTCTACCTGCAGTAATATCTAATTACAAACACAGTTCTCCTCCCACAGAGTGCTGGAGACTTTTGAACAAATTATGCTTTAACACTGACACCAAATGAGCTTGCAAAATTTAAAACAGAATTGGTTTCAGAGTTTTGCAAGGGAAAAATAATGCCATTTTTATTGCTGCTGTTTACTATGTTGTTATTCACTGATGCTAAATGTCAGGTATGAAGAGTCACTGTTACCAATTAACAGTTTAATTAGAATTGCAAAGATATCTTGTAATTGTGCTCTTATTTCAGTCAGCTGCAAAAATCTGCTACAGATACAAGTGAAATAAGAAATAAAGTAAACGTACTATTTTAAATACATTCTTCAAAGCTGTCTTACTGATGTTAAAATATACTGATTAATTCTTGACTGGAACATTTTATAGAACAACACATGCATAGAAACAGAAGATTACCAAATATCATGGCACAGCTGGAAAGGAACAGACTAGTAACACACTGGTTTCAAAACAGGCTAATTTGATCAGAACTAAACTAATAGCTTTGAATTTCTGCAGCAAGTGCAGTTTGCAAAGTCAGATTAATCTCATTGAATTCAAACTTGTATTGTACTTGTTCACAAACAGAAACATTCATTAATTCGGATTCAGCTTGTAAGTTACATATAAGATCCAAATATTTGAGAGCTGGGACATTATTACAGTTTTGCAAAATTCTGCAATTTCCATTCTGCAATATACTGTGAAATAGATTGCACCCGTGCCAATAACTATAGTGAATACAGGAAGTAAAAGCATCATTTTTTATATCTCAGTTGTGTACCCCTAGTTTTCCATCTGCTCATAGTGCAGGACGGGTTGTTTTGGTCTGCATTAGAAGTAGAGGATCAAGTATCAGCATCCTCTGAATCTCAAGCGTTCCTCATGCCAAAACGTGGGTTTGCTTCCAAGTAGTGTAGATACTTAATAAGTCCAGGCTTGAGAATGGGCTGAGAGTTATGCTTGAAAGCCATGTAGACATAGTCAGAAGCAGGCTGCTTTGGTTCCTCAGGTAAGTCAATTAGTAATATATATTTTTATTTGTTCAGTCATGTTATAAACAATATCCTTTAATGAGCCATAGTGGGAGGCATTACATTATCTTTACTTCTGACATCATGGTATGATTTTAATTATCTGTGTTAGATTTGAGTGAAAATGGACTGATGTGAAAATTCAGCAGTTTTTCAACTCCAGTTACAGATAAGGGTTTTTTGTCTATTTAGGAAGGAGAAATGAAAAATAATTTTATAATAGGAAAATGAAAAAGCTTGGCAATTTTAAAACAGGCTTAAAATTTTATTAAAAAAACAGCTTTTGTTTCTATATGCACGATGATGGTATGACTGTTCAATTTAAAAACAGACAAAAAAGAAAGAGTGCAAGTCTGGGTGTGAAGATCTCTGAAGAATTGATCTGAATTGCTGATTCTGTCTAAAGACAGATGAGATAGGGAAAATAGTTTGCAAAAGAAGCAAATCCTGAAGCAGGTCCTAACCTCTGCTTGCAAGCTGAGAAGGTCAGTTTTCAATGAAACAAGGCTGCCTTTCTACAGAGCAACTTAGGAGTAGATTTGGAAAAACTGTCAGAGAATATGCACTGGACTGAAGAAATCTCCCTGAAATCATACTGAAGCCTTTCTGGATGGATGGGACAAGGCAGATTCTGCATTTTCATACCTGTCAGTCTGCTCAGAAGAGTGCTATGCCCAAACTGTGGTAAACACATTGCTATTATGTGAAAAAGGGTCTCTACTCTCTGGGAAAATGGGTCTCTAACATGTTTGGCCCTCATCTTGCTTTTCTACCTTAAGTACTGATTCTTGATGAGGTTGATACATGTTGTAATTGGTGCACTTGCTACTAATAACACTCCCTAAATCTATCTGGTCTTTTTCCAACAACCAAATTCTAAAGAAACTACTGGTGAAACAACTCATGGCTCGTGAAGCAGAACTTCTGTGGAGGGAAGGACAGGGATGGCTTCTCTTTCCAGTGAAAACAGCCTTTCAAAGTCATTTGTCCAAGAATCATCTGGGAGTTGTAAGTCTCTTATTACAAAAACACAGATGTTGGGACTGGAAATTAATTTTGTGGCTTTGTTTGTCACCTTCTGGAATGGAATTAAACCAGTGCCCTGAAGACTGCTGTCTGTAAAGACTAGTCTGCTTTCTTGTTTGCTGATTTGTTCTTCCTTCAGCAGCATCCATGCAGTGTGAAAATGAAACATATCCTCCCTGCTTCAGTAATGCTGAACTCCACTGGTGTTCCTGCTTTCACGGAGTGGGAGGAGGCAAAGATCTGGATGTGCCGAAATTTCTGGCAGCCATACCAGTTCCTCTTTACTTGTTGCTACCTTTTGTTCAAACAAAGCCATGTATACAATACAAAGGCAATTTCAACCGTCTGCATTCTGTTAATCAACATCAGTACACATCACAGCAGCTTAAGCAAATCGGTTTTTTGGTACATGACTCGCTGCAGGTGAACAGCGTGTGAGAATATACTGTCAGAACTGCACCTAGACAGGGAGCTGCAGAGAATGTCCCTACTTTAAAACCACTTCATTCTCATTCTCTTTCTTCACAAACAGTACTAAATTGAAGACTATTAGCTGCATAAAATCCAGACAGGGAATTTCAAGCTGCTGACGTTGTGGCATTGAATATACAGAGCTCAGCAGCAAGACACTAACAGCAATCTGAAACAACCTTCACTAGACCCCCCATCTAATAACTACGGATTCAGGGCATCGTTGGATGTGCAACCTCCCAAGGTTATTGAATAACAATCCTATTTCTGCTAATAGTAGATGTTCCTAGTTCTCTTATAATTAGCCACCATGGAGTTTTTACGAAGGTTATTGGGTTGAAAGTTATTGTTGTGATTTGTTTTAAGGAGAAAGGAAAACACACACACACTTACACACACTCACACACGCATAGAGCAGGGGAAATTATCCTTCTACCATTCATTAGCAATAGTCACAGTTACCTCCCGTATTTTGTGTGCATATCGAGGGCCTTTTATGCTCTGCATCCTCTGAGTGATTATTGTGCTGGGAGAGGCTGGGACCTGAACATCTGCAGCTCCCCTAAAGCCGGTTAAGTCAGTTCACTCTGCATGATCTGCAATGGCCACCTAACTTAAACACAACAGATATTCCTGAGTCTAGCGGGGAGAACATTAAATCTTTCCTCCAGCAGAAAACGTGATGGCACTTCCCACTGAGTGAGGCTGTTCTCTTTACATTGCGAACTGCAAATGGCTGGAGAGAGCAGAGGTCCTCCTTAATCAATAGTGATCTTTCTCATTTATTTGGTTTTAAATAAAAGTTTCACAACTTTGCCTGGTGACTCAACAATGGTGTGGTCAGCAAGCTGGCATGACATCACATTGATGCCCTCTGTTTTAGACTTCCCCCTAAAGATCAAAGGAATGAGGCGTGAATAGATAAACAGGCTCATCAATAATAATATCTTTTATTTTCCAGACTGATGAGCCGTAAGTCAGATTGTTAGCACACTGTGATGCGTGGAGGCAGGCAGGTTTTAATACCCATAAAGACAGCTGTATCTGCAACATGGGAAGCTTAAATGTTAGTTTAAATATTTTGAGGATGAATACTGAAATGACAGATTCCACAGTGCTTCTACCATAATAAGCCCTGAAAGCTGTAACCAAAAAAACACAGACTGGATTTGGGTCCCAACTGGTCTATTTTTTCACTGCTGAAGAAAAGTAGATTTCCGTTCTGGTGCTCTGTAGAAATCTGACAAAAAAGTGTTGGCTGGGGGGAACATGCTGCAATAATAAGAGTGCTCTGCACAGTCTCAGGGATGTGTGCTTGCTTTGAATGCTCAGATCCATGCAAACACATCGGCATCCGTCTGCCACTGCCCTTGCCTTCACCAGTGACTGCATCACTTGCATTTTAATGCAGAGATCCTCTGCAGAGTTTGCCTAAGTAGCACGCAGAGTTTGTGAAAATGAGTTCAATTACTCTCCCTTCTGGTCCTTCCAAAGTCTCAGAAAGAAACAAAAAGTAGGATTTCTGGATGAACATCAGGAAAAACACAAGCTCTTTTTTCCAATCAGGTAAGACTCAGTGTTTTTAACATTTTCTGTTTGCGAAGGTCTGTGTCATGTGAATAACCATGAAGTTATCCAAACACAGAAGATGCATAGCTCTGCAATCATGTCATTCATTTTCTAAAACAACCAGAAAGCACCACACATTTACCCAGTAGATAACTCAAGCTTCTTTTCCTATAGTATTCCATTATTAACAAGAAGATTTCTTCCCTAAACCATAAAAATTGTTAGAACATACTGCAAAATTCTCAGCCCACCTTTGCTAAACTAAACAAATATATTTATAAATTCCAAATGGAAAGCCTCTTAAAGCCACTTTTAGAAACATATTTCTGTCATTTGAGACACAAATTTCTTTTCTCATTGCCTAAATCTACATTTTCACTTCAAAGGCTGCTATTTTGCATTCAGTTCCTGTATGCTCAGCTATTGTTTCCCCCTATCACATTGTTATCAGTTGTTCTGCAGGTTGACAGTTATTACTATGTGCCAAGAGAAAATGAAGTCAGCACAGTTACATGTGCTTTTTCCATGGCCAGTATCCATGATATCATCCTAATCAGTGTATCATTCAACAGACTTCTCACCTCATTTCCAGGCCTGATTTAAGATACATTTTGAAAACACAAAATCAGTGTGTGTGTCTTTCTGTTCTTTATCTATTCTAGTTCAGAAATAATTTTAAAGTTACATATTGCTGAGGCTACTTGTGATTCATTAAACTAATGTTCTACTCCTGGCAAATGACCTGTATCCTATGAAAGGATATGAAAAGTAGAAGGAAGCTAGACTTGATTATTTCTTTTTTTCAAAGTGACACCAGAAAGATAAAATTTGTGTATGAAATGTGAGGAAAATTTATTGGTAGTGTGCAATACTGCTTTAGTATTCAAAAACATTTTTGCTTTGTATTTCATCATCTTAGACAATGTCTCTGGATTTTCCCATCTTTCTTTAATTCTTTTTTTTTTCCTGATTAGGTGATTTTTTTTTCTCTGACATGACATTGTAGTGTTCTGATACGTCAATATATGTCTGCAGTCCCTCTGCAGGAAGGTTTAGCAAGTTTGTGCATCTTTACACATGCACAATTATTTTAACTTTTAAATACATATTTTATATTAGAAATGTTACGTTAACATTTTAACTTTATATGTCATTGCATATTTTGTATTTATATTTTAATTTAATAGATATACACACACATATATTGTGATTTTGGAACAAGATTATTTTCAGGGTCTCAGCTTTTCTCACTATATGTGTGATTAGAAACTCCGCATGATTTTTTTAAAAATGAAATTATATGTTATATACTGTTGGAAGCTAAGAGGCATTGTGAAAACACCAAATAATTTGAAACCCAAAATAGAACTATTTATTGTCAGTAATGAAAGTTAGAAGATGATTTTTCAACAAAGACTAGGTTTTCTCAAAACAAAAAATAAATGTAAGAGGAAAAAAATTCATACGCTTTCACTAAAACAAGATTTTTTTTGAAACATAAAATTATTGGTATTGAGAAATTTATAAGAAGAATACATATTAGCTCACTGAAGTTCTGATATATCTTCTGTGCATATTAATATAAAGTTGAACTATCTGGGAATATTATTTCTACTTATTCTTCCACAAAGAAAAATGCTGGTTTGTTTCATTCAAAAGACTACTTAGATTTTGAAAAATCTTTGAATGAAGATGGTCAAAAGAAGCAAGTGGAGTAGAGAAATTAGAAATTTTAATCTTCAATTCAAAGCAGCTCCACTTTGAAATTCTTAACATATTAATGGTAATTTTAAAATAAACTGTAAAGATTAAACAAACATTTCAGAATTATCAGGTTATTTCAATTTATTGACCAAGTAATTTGGTAGCTTAATTTTTCTTTAATATTTTTGTTTATATCTTTGATGATTTTGTTGTGTAATTCAATATGAAAGGACATGGATAGCATTAAAAAATATGAAATATACTTCCCAATCAGCTCTAAAATAAAATTTCACCTTTGTGTGAAGTAACCCGCGCAGAAACCTATCTCTGCAAAATTTCTTTCCTACGACAGTGCAAGTATTAGTCTGTCCAAAATAATAACTAATTAGGCATACATCTAGAAATCAATTTAATAAATATGCAGAAGCATGAATCTCCTTTTATATATCATATTCCACATTTAGTATAATTAGAACAACCATATATGTTACCAGGTGATTACATGTTATTATTACCATTACACAAGTTATAAATAAATCTACATCTTAGTGGAATGATAGAAGCTGCACTTATTGAACTTAAAGTTATCGCTGTTTATAACTTTCACAACCGACTACATTAATCAAATTTAGTTTTAATATGTGAATTCTGTCTGCTAAAAACCCTACAGTTTTCTTTGTTAAAAGGCTTTATTAAACAGCTTTTGAAAAAAACCCAAATTTTTGTGTTTTCAAAAGAATAGTTTTCTTTGATAAATAGCCATAAGTATATGGCTAGGAAATTAGTTTTTTCTAACCTGAATGACAATAGCATTATTTCTAATTGTGGATAAAGAACACTACAAAGAAGAACAAAAAAAAAAGGAGGAAACTGCAAAAAGTATCTACTGGACAATGATGAAAAAGTTATTTTCTGGTTTGCCTTTTCCGTGAATCAAAATGGGAATTTCATTTTGAAAATCACAAACTATTTCCTATAAACTAACAAAATACTGTTAATACACTCGTTTTTCAGAATACTGTTTAAATTGAAATACAGTTTTAAAGTAGAATGAAAATTTTAAATCAGTTTTAAAACAGTAAATCTGTCTGTTTCTGAAAAGGAGTGTTTAGAATTTTAAATGTTGACATAGTAACTTCAGATATTGGACATTTTTTCCCATTTTTTTCACTAAATAGTTAATAATTATTTCTCTAAGATCACTTTCTGTTTAAAAGGCTCTGGAGTGAGTGCACTGGAATTAAATTTTTATAAGTTTTTAAATAACAAAATTTTGGCTTCAACTTATGCAAGAAAAGAAATGAAAAATAAAGTCTTCTATAGCAAAAAAAGGATTATCAAACAACACACTACTATCAGTTTTCATTCTGATGTCACTTGATAATGAAACATGTTAATTGGAAGTTTATCCTTCTGAAAAAAATAGCAAAGAAAAACCATACAAAAACCTCTGAATTTGTGGCTAAAAAGTAACAGATCTTCTTATCAACAGGCTTTCTTCTGTAGAAAATGGAACACCTTAATGAAGAAAAAAGACAAGCTCCTCAAAGCAAGAAAAAGCGGGGAAGTAAGATCTTTTTATGTTTTTATTTATTTTAGAGCTCATTTGACCTAGCCTCCAGCCCAAAGATCAAAACCAACTAGTGAGCCACTGGAAGTGCCCTCCTTTGTAATGCACTAAGAATTTCAGGACCTGATTTTTCTCTTTTTATTACACAGCAAATCATCATGGAAAACCTCACCACCTCAAGCATTTCTAAGCAAAGACTGATCAAAACTTACAACAGATATTCATAGGCAATGTAGACTGGAAGACAGACAAGAGACCCTCCTCTTCCTCCTTAGTGCTGCCAGGGTCCTGATGGCACCCGTAGGGCCTGACTGCCCTGGTGAGTCCCCCAAGACCCCCACGCACCCTCTGCCCAAGCCCCAGGTCTCCATTTCATCTTCAGCTGATGATATCTGGGAATGGCTCAAGGGAGAACAGGGCCACAGCTTGCTCCTGGCACCCAGTTTGGGTGAGACTACACCAGCTGGGAAAAAAAAAACAAGGAAGGGGAACAGCATTACCTGCCTGAGCATGAACTGAGTCATTTGCCCTCAGATGCAGAGAATGGGTTCTGGCCTATTTTATTTATTAGTGTAATATTAGCCTGAGACACCTCAGGGACTATTTCTCTTGGACTGTTTCTTTTGGGCTCTGTGCAGAGTAAATAATACTGAGTATGTGAAAGTCAGATGATTGTCATTATGGCTAGATGACTTTCAAGACAACAATGAAAAACCTCACAAACCTCGAGTCTGAGCCCTCTCTTATGAGCCAGAGCACTAGCTTAATAAAAGAAAAGAAACCTCTTGCTGTTTAGGATTCATCAGCACATATAGTTTTCCTGACTTCTTTTTTGGCATAGAAGTCAATATGCTATTCTATAGTCCCTCATGCAGACGCCAGGTTTCAGTGCTAGGCTGTACTGAAGATGGGAATCAGAGCACCACACATCTTTGCTTTGTCATGGAATCTGTCCACCAGGAACACACGTGAAGAGCCATAGGCTCACTGTGGGAAAGGGAGACCAAAAGAGTGAAAACATGTATTTCTGTTATACCACAGCTACTCCGATCAAATGCACTTCCAAAGTTTGAACAACAGCAATGAACTTCTGCTGTGATGCTCCCTGGAAAACACTTCAGAAATCAACACAGTGTGCACATTTTAAAGCAAACTGCAGCTTTCTAGGAGCTTCTCTATTAGACACTTAACTGCTTGTAATCATTCTCCTACCAAAACCATTCCTTCTCTAATAATTGTAATATTAAACAGTTTGTATTTGACAATGCAGTACTGCAGAGAGGCAAAGGCTGGCATGAATCTTACTGTACTAATAATACTTAGCATGATTTATTGTTCTATAATTGTGCATTTCTTGAGAATTAATCCCAAACTGGGTGACATTTGTTACATTCTAAACCTACAGCAATCCATGTGGTATGACAATGTTTGCTTGCCTAATCTCTTTAGATAGGTTTGGCCTCTCGTTCCAAGATATGACTGCTATATTTGGGGGAAAGAGGAGATGAAGGAGAATGTCTCTGCGATAGATATTTTTATTAATTCAACTCTTCCGCCATGTAAATAGGAGATCAGAATTGGTGTAAATTACGTTTTCATATACTTTTCACATATACTTACCATAAAATCAGTGCCTGCTCTCCCTTTTCCTCTTTCCCCCTCAATCCGAATCAAACTTTTACAATATTCTGACCCTATTTTATATTGTTCATCTGGCAGATAGCAGTTATAAACAGTGAAAGATAAAGAACATGAGGTAAAAAGTAGGGGTATATTCCAACACAGTGCAATATATTCTGGGAATAAACAAAATCATAAATTCCAATATTGGGATGAGAAGTTCAATTTTTAAGACTTCTCACTGAAAAATTTTCTTTTTTAAATAGTAGAAGTTTTGCTTTGAGAGTATGGTTTCATGGCCCCAAGACCCAGAAGAATCCTGACAAATATTCAGTGTTTAACTGTACTGTTTAACTTGAGTCAAATTACTAGATTCCTACAAGCAATCAGGAAAATAGGTATCTGTAGAATTCAAAACAACCTTTGGAATCACTCTGCATGAGACAGTGTGAATCCATGGTACTTTAACTGCTGGCTGCTGAAGGTGTGTTAAATGCCTAAATATAAATGAGGTACATTGCATTATTAGCCCTTACTCACAGTAGACTAGTAGGCTACTTTGCTTAGCCTCCCAGGCTCACTGCATTAATGTGGGCCTAAAATCTCCTTTTAAGCATTTATTTTCATATTACTTTTCCTAACTTCTTTGTTCAATAAAGAATTCAAAACCAAGATTTGCTGCATCGTGATCTATGCTTCATGTCAAATGAATTAAGACTACCCTCATTTCCTCTCCTGACTTCAAGAAATACAGAATGCTTCACCCACACACATTGTCTTTCATACTGGGTTCATAAAACACCTTGCAAATGCCATTCTGTTGACTTATGTCACTATTTAGCTATTGATCCTGTCTTACCCTTATTAAGGTGAGAATTGATATGAGCGTGCTAAGCTGAGGACTTTCACAATGCCTGTTGTTTTCATTTAGGTCTAGTTTAACTTTTTTATGACCTTTAACAGAACCAACTACTTTTGATTCTTTAAATCTCTGAACTGTTGATTAACTACTCTTTTTCTTTCCTAGGAAAGTGAAAGACATCTGAGAGTTACACTGTTCAACGCCTTACTAGGAGTACCAGATGTTAACTGGGCAAACCTTTGTCATGAGGGAGATATGTAAATGATATTTTAGGAAGATTGTTCATCTTTCAAAGATTAGAATTAGATAATACTATAGTGAAATCTACAGTTGAAGGCAGTCAACAATATGCAGCTAAGTATGTACGACTGAACCACCTTCTCTGTTTTTGTCTTAATGCAAATGCAGAAATAAAGGTAAATATGGTAATACAGGTTATGCAGGTGAGTTGATTCAAATGAGATCTTCTCCTTCAGTCTCATAGCACAGTCATTGACACCATGTTGTGGTTTAACCTCAGTCGGCAACTGAGCACCACACAGCTGCTCACTCACTCTCCCCGGCCCTGGTGGGATGGGGGAGAGAATAGGAAGAGTAGAAGTGAGAAAACTTGTGGGTTGAGATAAGAACAGTTTAATAATTGAAATAAAATAATAATAATAATAATAATAATAATAATAATAATAATAATAATAATAATAGAATATACAAAGCAAGTGATGCACAATGCAATTGCTCACCAGCTGCCGACTGATGCCCAGCCAGTCCCCGAGCAGCGGTCACCCCTCCCCCAGCCAACTCCCCCCAGTTTATATACTGAGCATGACGTCACATGGTATGGAATGTCCCTTTGGCCAGTTTGGGTCAGCTGTCCTGGCTGTGCCCCCTCCCAGCTTCTTGCTGGCAGGTCATGAGAAGCTGAAAAGTCCTTGACTAGTGTAAGCACTGCTTAACAACAGCTAAAACATCGGTGTGTTATCAACATTATTCTCATACTAAATCCAAAACACAGCACTGTACCAGCTACTAGGAAGAAACCAGGACACACCACAAAAAGAATTGAGTGCCAACCCTTACTGTCTTTGTGTAAATCACTTTGAGGGAACTAATTTCATTGAACTTCAGACAAGCTGCCTAACTCTTAAAAGGCTAAAGTAGTCATTCAAGCACCTTTGATGGGGGATAAAAATGAGCATGTTCAAAGGCAATTACCCATGTTCAAAGCTAGGTATGCTATGCTGTAGTTTCACAATCAGTTTAAACCAGATTAAGCTGGCAGGACTGCACGAAGAAGTAGCCCCATCATTCTTCTGCAGCTCTATTTCTCCCTTGTATCAGCACAAGCATTTACCTTCCAGCTAAAATGAAACAGTTGGTTTTTTTGGCATGTTAGTTTTAAGCAAGATAAGTTCTCTGACCTGGTTCACTGTGCAGCTGTACAAAGCTTCCCCAGGAGGGGAAAGATGGCAGGGAGGTGAAAGGGGAGTGATAGAAACACTTCTCTTGGCATCAGTGCCAGATGCTGCTGCTGTGAACTGATTGTGAAATTACATCATAAGATGCAATAGGTTGCATGCCTCTATTGATTACAGATGGGACCTTACTGACTGGCCTGGGCTATAGGGGAGTAGAAACCACCCTAAAGATGCCTGTACAGAGTAGCTGAAAAGACTTGCTTTAAAACATTACATTTTTTTGCATAAAGATAAATTTCTTAATGAAAAGGAGAGGATTTTCTTTTTTTTTATCTTAGAACACTTCCAAACATGCTGTATACAGAAACCTAAACAGGGTAGTTTTTCAATAGACATCAACAGAACAAAAAGAATTCATTTTCAGAATACTAAATGGATACGTATTGTACTTATATTTTAATTTTTACCATGCACATGGGAACCAAATAAACAGTTTAAGTCATATAGAAGTATGGGAGAGCTAGACCCATGATATATCTTGTCTACAGTGTCTAACAAAGGCTTGAGTCCTTTGGGATTCATATGGATTGATAAAAAAAAAATTAAAAAGGAAAAAAGTAATAAACTGTAATGGAAACCATGTTTCTGTTCTGTTGCCAGAACGGATTATAATATTCTGAGTACTATATACCTCTCAGAATGAAAAGCAGGCACAAAAAAGGGGGAAGAAATAACATGGGGGAAGGGAGGAAAACAAACTTACATTTGTTTTTATATCTTACAGTGTTAATGATTCAGAGGTGCTCATTTGATTTGACAAATAGATCTTTCATCTTTTAGCCCACTGAACAGTGAAAAACCTCAGACAACTGGCACAGTATATTTAGAAGAGGAAGGGTGAGAGGGGAATCTCCTAATGGACTGAAAGCCTCCACTTAGTTTGGAAACAGGACGTTTAGATGCATTTTCCAGAGATAGAGGATGGTGTTTGGGAGACTGATTTGCTTCTCTGCCCTCTAAAGACCTTGCAGTAAATTTCCTCTGCCCATGACAAATGCTTCTAAGTACAGTAGAGCTGATCCTGTTCCAGGGACAGGACTCCTCCACCATTTAAGGGACTGATGATAAAGTTATGCAGGAGTTTCTGGTTTCAGCAGTCTTTTGTGTTGATGCATTTTATTATTATTTGTAGTGGGCAATTTAGCTACAATTTAAGGGCTACATCTGCTATGAGAAAGACTGGTCCCGTGGATGGAATTATGGTTTCCATGAAAATTTGCCTTCAACGTGCCAGAACAATAGTGAAATTAAAATTCTGCTATACATTATGTAAACTCAAAACTTTCTGAGGTTGACCTTCCCTCATATCTTAAACAAAATTTGTCTGGAAGAGTTCGATAAAGCCAGGCAATGAGTTTAGCTCGCACAAAGGCACTGAAAGATATGACAATACAGATAGCATTGTTCTGTTTTAGATTAAAACTTGATTTTTAGATTATCCTACATCATGAGCTTCAGGCAGTAGTCAGATATGAAGTTGGTTGAACTAGCTTGGATAAGATTTGCATTAATTTGTCTTTTTAGTCCCTTTGCTCTGTGTTATAATAGGTCCTTTCCTGGTTGTAGGTATGAACATTATTTATGGCCTCTGAAAAATACCACTCCCAACCAATATTACCAGGTAGATGTAGTCAAGTACTCAAGAATTTTTTCAGATAAATATTTTCTTCAAAAAATGTCTGTTGTTCAAACAAGTTGTGATTCTCAGAGAATAATGGCCCTGGCTCAGCTTTTGGTTTTGTAGCTATGACTGGGGGAAGCTAAAATCCCAAATTTGAAGCAGACTTTTCTAACTTCACCTCTCAATGGAGAAAAAAATCCCTGTGTTTCCAAATTCTAGTAATTTCAATTATTATAATCTGCTTGATTTCAACTGTTTTAAAATCTGACTTGGTTTAGAATTTAGGTTTTCATCTTGCAATAAAAAAACCCAGTGTCTGCTTTTATGAGATTTCTGATCATATTTAAGCAAAGACTTCTCCAATTAACTCTAATGGGAAAATAGCTATTGTCTAACTGAGAAAATGATTCTTCTACACTCCATCAGATTGTCTCATAGCTTTCTTAATATTAAGGTCCACTTGTTTTTCTCTCAAACATAAGAGCTTATAAGTACACAACTCAGAAGTAGTCACTCTACTTAGAGTCGTCTTCTTATAACCTACTTACAGTCTACTTATACAGACTACAGTCTATACGTGCGTTCCATTCTCTTTTACCTAAATATTTTTTTTTTTCCTCTAAGCCTTGATGCCCTCATTTTAAAATACACAGAAATATTTGGGAATTTATTCCAATTAAAAACTGAATATTTTTCTCATGATTGTATTTAAAAATTGTTCTTCGTTAGTTTCATAAACTTTATAACTTTGGGAATCTCAGCTTTTGCCTGTACATTTTTAATTGTTTTATGCCATTCCTCAGCCTCTAACAATATGACTGAAAAGATCACTTCTGCTACTTTCCACATCCCTCCCCACCTGCCCTGGACAATTTTCATTAAACAGGATAGATACTAACATTGTTTTCAATTGCAATTTGACATGATTCTCTCTACGTAATTACTAGAACATAAAGGATATCAAATAGCAGTGAGAAGTCATATTTGATGAACTATGATTATTGTAATTATACAAACGAGAAATGGTGGAGAAATGCTGAGATATGCCCTTTTTAAAGAGTAGCTGGAACAAAGACTGGAAAAAGAGACAGTGTGCACATAACCTCTGAAGTGTGATACTTTGGTTAAGTATCTTACCCACAAGAAGAAGAAAACAACTGTTATCATGGTAAGAAGTTATTCAGTGGGAAATGATACCAACTCTTAAAAGGAATTTTTAAAATCTAAAACTTACTGAGCAACAGAAGCTTTGGGAAAAAAGAAAACTCAAAGCTTTTGTGTGGTCTTTGGCATAAAAACAAAAAAAAATCTGGAGCAAATTATGGTTGATATAAACAGTAGAATCTGAGGTTTGTCTGACATCATTTATGGAATTTTAATTAATACAGAGACTGGTGAAACTGTCAGACAAAGAGACTGAAACAGAAAATTAGGAGTTTGGAAATACGTTGTGTATAACTCCATTTTATGTAATCTACTTTGAATGCTATCTCTTTCCTTTATATGTTAAAATAAAATTATAAAATTAAGGTTTGATTGCCTCTATTGATAGTTTTCCTTCTCACAGAGATACTTTGGTTTCCTGAACATTTATTTAGAGTGTAATGTGTTTAACACACAAAAAAATTAATTATGATATTTTTAAAATGTTGAATTATCTAATCTTTATAGATGAATTTTGATTATTATTCTAAACCAATATTATGCCATTTGTTTTACCCTACAGAAACCTTAAACTTATAGGGATTTTCATTGTTTAGCAGACATTAAGATAGCCTTCTGCGACTTTGAAAAGCAGGTGGAAAATAATTCAAAAAGCCAGATCCTACTCTCATTTATGTTAATGTGAATTGAGCTTACAATGAAACAATTGGGAAGGGAAAGAAAATCAGCCAAGGAATAAAATCAAATACCAGCATAAGATCACGTAACTAATGAGGTCAAATACTGAAATTTTTTCTTATTTTCTTTCTAAATAGATGTTCAATGGATGTTCAGTTTGTCTAGTATCTGAGCCCCTCAAATAGAAACAGAGCCTGCCATTAAAATGTATTTGTCCTGAAGAGCAGTGTTATCTCCTTTTCAAAGGCAGAAAACTACATGTTATTGTTTCTTCTCAGGTTTAAACAGTAAATTTGACTCCTTAGTAAGGAGTCAGCTTGACAGAAAACATGGTCTGTCACTCCATCAGTCAAGCTAGGTTGATTTCTGGCAACAGGGAATCTATCCTTACTTACACACCTTTGGGAAACGGACACACTTATTTTTGAGAAGACAGGAAATTACACCAGTCCAACTGGGAGCATGCCAGCAATATAGTTTATTTCTTGTCTTTTCATTACAGTTAATTTGTTGTTATTTATTTTATAAAAACCTAATGTACCTTATTTGCTCTTTAGATAATTCTCCAATGCCAAATTAATGACAGTGGGAAATGATAGACAAATTCACTTTCTTTTCTGTCTTGTAAATCTATGAATCCAAGGGCAAAGAATTCAAGCTCTATAATGGCGTATACAGTCTCTAAAGTAAAAGAAGGTGGGGATACAGTTTGAATCAAAATTAATTAACTAGCTTGAATTAGTTAGCTAGCTTGATCAACTTAACTAGCCTGAATATTTGACTGGTGCAAGAAAATTAAGGACAAAATTAAGTGACAAAAGCTGAAAAACAAAGTAGAAAAAAATTCAATACCCAGATCACAGGAACTGAGATGAGGAAGAAGGTCATGTCACAACTTTAAGATGAAAAAATAAAGAAGAAAAATTTATAAATAAAAAGGGTGTGGGAATTTCCTAGATGAAAATTCAAAGGCAGAAACATAAAACATACAATGAATGGATACAATCAGAGAAAATAAACAAAAGGCTTGAGTCAAGTGGAAATAGTGCCCTGAAATTAGAGCCATGTGTGACAAAAGGATGGGATACATGTAAGTTAAAGAAACATTTTGTTTTGTAAGATATTGGATGTATGTGAAAGTGGGTCTTATTGCTAAGAAAAAAGAGGCAGAGAAGAGTGAAAAAGATGGACAAGAAAGGGTGAATACAGAAATTAAAGGGGAAAAGTACTGCTTTTGGTCAGTTAGTATCAACACGTGGTGTTAAACTGCAATGAAATAGAACAGCACACTTGTCACTATCATATGAAGCAGTTTATCAGCTTAAAAGAGTAAAATATTCAAAAGCACACAGCCTGAATATAGACACAGACAAAGCTAAAAGCCATCAACAATAGCATTATGGACAGGAAAAAAAAAACATTTTGGTCTTTTCAGTACCCATTCCACTTCTTCTTAATGTCAATTACAGGGATAATATGTGGAGAAGAGGGGCTTCTTCTTGAACTTAGGTGGCATGTGGCTTTTTGTAGATAGCATATTTTCACCTGTTCCTACCCAGTAAGCAGGACAGCTGAAGCATCATTTGAAATACATAAGTGACCAAAAGATGCGTGAATGTTGCATTCAGTGAAGGGGAACTAAAATAAAGAAATTTAATTATTACAAATAAGCATATAAGAAAGAATCTGGAGCAAATAAGCAAAAAGCTGGAACTACAAATAACAAAAACCATGGAACTCATCAAAGTTTTCCCACTGATTCTAGATGTGATCAGTATTTAGCTCAGAAAGGTTCCCTTTTCCATAAGAGACAAAGTTAAAGAGGAGAAGATTTTTAGACAGCTAAGCTAGATAAAAGTAATGGAAAATGTCATGGTAGAATAGGAATGGACAAGTACAAGATTAAGTGGCTTGATTAAACACAGATATGATAACTCATATACAGAACAAATAACAATAAGGAGTACTTCACAGTTCTTTTAAAGTCAGATCATGAAGGTACAGACAGTTACAAAATGTGAAAGACTGCTGTATTATGCACATAAATGGCATTCACAATCCATAGGACAGAGAGCAGGAGATGCTAAAACAGGCAAAGGAGCATATTGAGAATTCAGACAGACATCTTGAAATGAACCATGTCAGAAACAATGAAAATATGTCAGGTCTGGTTTGTTTTCTTTCTCCAACATGATGGCAAAATGAAAAGCTTACATTATCAGAGAGTGGAGAGAGCAATAAGGATTGTTAAGTTGATAATGTCTCTTAAAAAATCTTTACTGCAACTTCCACTTCTAAGTATGCTCTGCTTCTGTTTTACAAGTAGCACGTATATTGTGTAAATGAATGCTTGAAACTGGATGTTCAGAGGACGCGAGCAGCTTAGAAGACAAGACACCACTCACATTTGTATAATTGCTTTATCTCTGCCACAGATACTTAGCATCTGTTTTTGGTAACACATGTGAAGTTATCTGGGAGCTTTGATTCAGCTCATTAGCAGGCTTACCGCAGCCAAGAAGTCAATGAACCACAGAGCAAACTATCTTTTCCAGAGGCAGAAGGGAAACAGGCATGTGAAAATGGACTAATGCACACACTGCTAGAATGTGCATTAGAATGTGTATGATCACTCTATGATCATACCTGCACTGCTTATCAACGTAATAATGATGTATCAGTGTGTTAATGAGAACAAAAAGTAGGCAGCAGGGACTCCTGTGCCTTGTCAGATTCCCTATATGAACTCAACCTTTGGGCTGAACTACGACAACAGCAATGACAATACAAGTTTTAACCTATCTCTGCATTTGAGCACAGTACATATTTATTGTGTCTGTTCTATGCAGTAGGAAGTTGGTCCATACGTACTGGCTCACATGCAACAGGCATTTTCCAGTTCACAGGTGGAGAAACAAGACTCGATCTTAAAATTAGTTTAATGCACATATTTTTATTTCATGCAGAAAGAACTTGCAGAACTACAACTAAGCTGTTCCTGGGCCTTGTGTTCAAGCCAAAGCTGAAGGCACATTTGCAGACAATATCATGTGAGTGGTATTCAAGCTTTGAGAGGGAAAAGAGGTAGTAGGGGAAAATCACAGTATTACTTCTTGTCAGCACTGGCTTGAAACCTACATCACATTAAATATCCTAATCAGGCTGAAGCAAATTTCAATGCAATATGCTTCATGTATTCTTGTCCTTTTACAATAACAGGCAAAGTAGACACTTGTAGCAATACTATTGGGCCTATATATATTTCTCGCTCAATTGGTCATGACCTGTTGCAAACCTTCTCTTCTAGCATCTTGAAATGCATTTTTTGGTCATGATTTTTTGTAATTTAACATCACTGGATAGTTATTTTCATACTTGAAATGAAATCTTTAATATATTTTTAATTCTTAACATCAATGCCATGGGAAAAAAGATATTAAAGTCCAATTTTGAATACTTATTTATTTGTTTTTACAGTATCAAGCAAAAAGTATCATGTAATATATCATGCCACCTTTTTCTTTTAGGCAAACTTTAAAGATTACCTTGACTTTTTAGAATACCACTTAGTGGTTACCAGCCATGTTACATTCAACCAACGTGAAAAAGCATTTTGTAGGTTTTATTCATCCAGAACAAGAAAGAGTGCAGAGTGAATAATAACATTTGCCTGGCAAAGCTACCAGTGATGCACAGGGTAGAACTGAATCCAGCTTGCTTTTGAGCGGGTGATGTGCATGCCTTCATGCTGGCAGCAGAAAACCTTTCGAGTTGAAGGTGAACTAAGGAGCTCAAAAATGGATGCAGTAGATATGAAATAAGAAACTACTCTGGAATAATTTTATGACCATAATATGTTTCTTCATTATGTAAGACTGAATTCCCCCACCTCAGTGTTATACATTTAGAGCTCACATAATTCCACAAACAATGACATGAAACTGAGGTGTTTAACTACTCTGTGCCAAAAGCTTCCAAGATTAAATTCCATACAGTACAGTTCACACAGCTGTTTTTTAACATTAACTGGCAAAAAGAGAGCACAGACATGGATATAGAAGCAAAAATAAGAGTGCTCCTACCTCTAAATAGAAACAGCGTGGGCTATATAGAGGACAAACACACAGCCTGAGAAACAGGCAGGGCTGCTGAACATTTTCATCCTAGGTAGCTGTTTCTGTTTTTTTCTCCTGACATATAATTCTCCGATTAGTGTATCACCTTACAAAGTGTACAGTTCTTCTACATAATCTTCCAGAACATTGCTATTTGGGGTATCTACTGAAAGCCATGCTTCATCACCTTGCTTCTACAAAACACCACCAGGCCTTTATAATCCATGACCTAACATATGACTAGAATTCATGGTGCACATTTTGATGGCTATTTTAAAATTTATCAAAAATTGTGGTATCTAATTACTTGTAGAAACTGTTCATGTTTGACAAGTGCACAAAAACCAAACAACAACAAACTCTTAAAGCAAGTTTTATTTTACTTTATCTAGAGGGATTTTCCTTCATTTTATATGATTTCTCTATTAAGAGGTACTGATATTTTAACACATTATTCAATCCCACTTGGAGATTTTGAGTATATATAATAATAGTCTGTAAATGTTTTTAATCTCTGTATAGTTTGTAGTGGAAATTCAATAACTGGAAAATTCTGTATTAGTATTTTATGAGGTCTGAAGATTTTTCATAGCTATTTGTAGCTATTTGCAGTTCCAATGATTTAATGCCACATAAGACATAGCATTAAGCATCTAGGACCAATTGTTTCAACTGTTGAACCTCAATGATATTTAAAATCAGCATTTTTGTATGCCTAAATGAAAACTTTTTTTCCTGAACTTTCTTCTTGACAATTGATATATTTATCCTTGCAATTTCCTCTGAGACTGGCAAATGCTACACTTCCCTATTTTACAGATGAAGAAATGCAACATAAAGACCAAATGTCTTGTCTAAGATCAGACAGACAGTCTTTGGCAAACTATGAACTCTAAATCCCAGGATACCACTGTAGTCATTGGACCACTCTTCAATTTTTACAGAACTATCCTCTCTGTCAAATATCAGCTTTAAACTTGTTGACTTTTGAAATTACTTGTCGCTTGAAAATGACAAAGATGTGTGAAATGCTTTACAATATTGGAAAATTGGATGTTATTCAATTTTCATCAAAGTGAAATGAAAGCCCTGAAATATGAAAATGACAGTATTTCCCTCTAGTGGCTTTCCCAATATTTCATAATGTCAGTAAGACAAAAATTTTTCCTTTAGTTTTTCTCTTTTGGCCTACTGTTTCCATACAGAGATTTTTCTCTCATTGAATAACCCAGTTTTTAAATTTCTTCCAAATAAATCTTACTTCTTGCACTCTTACTTTACACCAAAAAAAATGAAGAGAAAGAAGGAAGAAAAATTTTATCAATTCTTTTTTAACTCAAACACATTTGAGTAGATTCATTCCCATCCCACATACAGTTAAAAACAAAACAAAACAAAACAAAAACCCCAGGCTGAGGAGTAGAGCTCTAGCAACAGTTCTTTCCATTCCTCTTCTGGTTTCCTCCTTCCTCAGTTCATTGATAATCATGCCTATAATATATAATATATAATTATATATATTATATATATGTATATAAACTATATACATTATAATATATGCCTATACAAAGGCATTTGAGCACCCTAACTTTCAGGAAAAAAAGCATTGTAAGTAAGTAACAAGATCAGTCTTCTTCAGGTACTAAAGCCATAAAAACAAACAAAAAGAAATGAAGAGTGTATATCCATATGTGCCGGTAATTTAGGTCCTCATCTTTTTCCTTATGAAGTAAGAAATACACCAGTGAAAATGTAAAGATTTTTTTTTTTTAAACACATATAAGATAAAATAGAGTTTTTTTAAAAAAATTCAGGATGCTGGTAATTCAAAAGGCAAAAAAGGTTTTACAAATACATGATACGGAAAGTTTGGCTGTTAGTTGTTGCTGGGTTTTCAGTTGTGTTTTTTGTGTGTGTGCTTTGTTGTTTTTTGTGGTTTTTTTGTAGTGTTATTTAAAATTTCCAAAAGGATTCAAAATGGATTGCGTCTCTAACAATATGAAATCGATAAGTATCACCAGATAAAGATTATAACAACCAATTCTTCCCAGGAACTTCCTCTATCTTTATTACTGCTAAATAAACAGATTTCTAACTCATCAGATTATTTTCCTCTGAATCCATAACACTGTTTTCTGATGCAGATCAGCCACTTACCAGTGCTTTTTCCCTCTTATTTTTCAGTACAGAGGGGAGAGCTGGACTGACTTAACAATAACTTGATGCCTCAACAGACTCTGCATACCAGTCTATTGTAATGTAAGTATTTCTTCTTCATGTTATTTATTCTATATGGAGTGTGCTGTTAGAGATAAAGAGCTTTATTACGGCAGTGAGCTTGGTTAGGTTTAGGGATCAGTCTGGATAGGGTTGACAGGAATATCAGCAGCTTCAGAAGCATAAGATAAACAGTCAAACATTTTTATAGAAAGCCTCTAAGCAATTATGGCTACTGTGTATAGCCTTTATTAATACCCTTTCTTCAGAGACCACACATATATTTGGCACATTGCAGAGTATGTGGGGGGAAAGAATTTCAGCCTATTTAGAATATATGTAGCTTTCTACTTTGACCTTTAAACTTCTAAAGTGGAGGAAGAAAGGAATCAATCACAAAAACAAAGATAGGAAATGATTCCACAGGAATCCCCCACAGGAATCACCTGATAATGACCAATCATATTCAAATTTAGCTGACTGGTGGGATGAGAATCTGGTGGTATTTTAATGTTATTTCTTAACAGTAGTATTCTCAGGAATATTAAAGCACCTGCCACTGATTTCATGTAACACTCAAGGTGACTCTGGGAAAACTCAGATACAAGGATCAAGTGAATAGTTGTTATTGGTATAGCACAGAGAACAATCCCAACAGTCAACTGTTCAACAAGTACAAGTAAGTTATCTGTAGCTCCTGTATATTGCAATACGAACTGGTATCCAAGGATTGTTCAAATCAGACCTCATTGAAAAAGGCACCTAACAAAAGACTGAAATGAGCCATACTCATTACGAATCAAAGTGACATAGACTGTTTATGGAGAGCAGTGTTTTAAAGATAACAAGGTAGCTTTCTGTGTTTTATCTTTATCTGCCCTGAAGGGACAGGCGAGGAAGGAAAGGCGGTGGGGTGGCTCTGTATGTTAGGGAGTGTTCCGATTGTCTAGAGCTCAACGGTTGTGATGATGATACGGTCGAGTGTTTATGGGTAAGGATGAGGGGGAAGGCCAACGAGGCAGATATCCTGCTGGGAGTCTGTTATAGACCACCCAACCAGGATGAAGGGGCGGATGAAGCGTTCTACAAGTGGCTGGCAGAAGTCTCTCAATCGCTAGCCCTTGTTCTCGTGGGGGACTTCAACTTCCCGGACGTCTGCTGGAAATACAACACGGCAGAGAGGAAGCAGTCTAGGAGGTTCCTGGAGTGTGTGGAAGACAACTTCCTGACACAGCTGGTAAGTGAGCCTACCAGGGGAGGTGCCTCGCTCGACCTGCTGTTTACAAACAGAGAAGGACTGGTGGGAGATGTGGTGGTCGGAGGCCGTCTTGGGCTTAGCGACCATGAAATGGTAGAATTCTCCATTCTTGGTGAAGTAAGGAGGAGGGCCAACAAAACCACAACCATGGACTTCCCAAGGGCGGACTTTGGCCTGTTCAGGACGCTGGTTGAGAGAGTCCCTTGGGAGACAGTCCTGAGGGGCAAAAGGGGTCCAGGAAGGCTGGACATTCTTCAAGAAGGAAGTCTTAAAGGTGCGGGAGCAGGCTGTCCCCATACACCGTAAGAAGAACGGGTGGGGAAGACGACCGGCCTGGCTGAACGGGGAGCTCTTGCTGGGACTCAGGAAAAAAAAGAGAGTTTACCACTTGTGGAAGAAGGGGCAGGCGACTCAAGAAGAGCACAGGGATCTCGTTAGGTCATGCGGGGAGGAAATGAGAAAGGCAAAAGCCCAGCTAGAACGCAATCTGGCCGCTGTCGTTAAAGACAACAAAAAATGTTTTTACAAATGTATTAATAACAAGAAGAGAGCCAAGGAGAATCTCCATCCTTTATTGGATGCAAGGGGGAACATTGTCACCGAGGATGAGGAAAAGGCTGAGGTACTTAATGCCTTCTTTGCCTCAGTCTTTAACAGGCAGACCAGTTATCCTCAGGGTACTCGGCCCCCTGAGCTGGAAGACAGGGATGGCGAGCAGGATAAACCCCCCATAATCCAAGAGGAAGCAGTCAATGACCTGCTATGCCACCTGGATGCTCACAAGTCTATGGGGCCGATTGGGATCCACCTGAGAGTGCTGAGGGAGCTGGCGGAGGAGCTTGCCAAGCCACTCTCCATCATTTATCAGCAGTCCTGGTTAACGGGGGAGATCCCGGATGACTGGAGGCTTGCCAATGTGATGCCCATCTACAAGAAGGGCCGGAAGGAGGATCCAGGGAGCTACAGGCCTGTCAGCCTGACCTTGGAGCGGTTCACCTTGAGGGTGCTCACAAGGCATGAGCGGGACAACCAGGGGATGAGGCCCAGCCAGCACGGATTCATGAGAGGCAGGTCCTGCTTGACCAACCTGGTCTCCTTCTATGACCAGGTGACCCGCCTAGTGGATGAGGGAAAGGCTGTGGATGTGGTCTACCTGGACTTCAGCAAGGCCTTTGACACTGTCTCCCACAGCATTCTCCTCGAGAAGCTGGCGGCTCACGGCTTAGACAGGTGGACTCTGCGCTGGGTCAAAAACTGGCTGGACGGCCGGGCCCAGAGAGTTGTGGTGAATGGAGTTACATCCAGTTGGCGGTCTGTAACAAGTGGTGTTCCCCAGGGCTCAGTTTTGGGGCCGGTCTTGTTCAATATCTTTACCAATAATCTGGACGAGGGGATTGAGTGCACCCTCAGTAAGTTTGCAGACGACACCAAGTTGGGCGGGAGTGTTGATCTGCTCGAGGGTAGGAAGGCTCTGCAGAGGGACCTGGACAGGCTGGATTGATGGGCCCAGGCCAACTGTATGAGGTTCAACAAGGCCAAGTGCCGGGTCCTGCACTTCAGCCACAACAACCCCATGCAGCGCTACAGGCTTGGGGAAGAGTGGCTGGAAAGCTGCCCAAAGGAAAAGGACCTGGGGGTGCTGGTTGACAACCGGCTGAACATGAGCCGGCAGTGTGCCCAGGTGTCCAAGAAGGCCAATGGCATCCTGGCCTGTATCAGAAATAGTGTGGCCAGCAGGAGTAGGGAAGTGATCGTGCCCCTGTACTTGGCACTGGTGAGGCCGCACCTCGAATACTGTGTTCAGTTTTGGGCCCCTCACTACAAGAAGGACGTCGAGGTGCTGGAGTGTGTCCAGAGAAAGGCAACGAGGCTGGTGAGGGGTCTGGAGAACAAGTCTTCTGAGGAGCAGCTGAGGGAACTGGGACTGTTCAGCCTGGAGAAAAGGAGGCTGAGGGGAGACCTCATCGCTCTCTACAGCTACCTGAAAGGAGGTTGTAGCGAGGTGGGTGTCGGTCTCTTCTACCAAGTAACTAGCAACAGGACGAGAGGAAATGGCCTCAAGTTGCACCAGGGGAGGTTTAGATTGGACGTGAGGAAAAATGTCTTTACTGAAAGAGTGGTTAAACATTGGAACAGGCTGCCCAGGGAGGTGGTTGAGTGATCATCCCTGGAAGTATTTAAAAGACGTGTAGATGAGGCGCTTAGGGACATGGTTTAGTGGGCATGGTGGTGTTGGTTTGACAGTTGGACTCGATGATCTTAGAGGTCTTTTCCAACCTTAATGATTCTATGATTCTATGATTCTGTGATTATCTAGATAAAACACTGTCTAAGATGTTATGGATAATGGCAATACATTATTTTAATGAGCTACTCCTTAGAGTTAGTAGAACATTCTTTTGCAAAAATAGCTCTTTTGATTAAGACAACGTTATTATTCTAGATGGCCCAAAACTTTTAAGTTTATATAAGAGGAAAAACTTGGAACCATCATTAATTCTGACATCTGATTGCATTCCAATTTATTTCTTACTTTCTAGCCTTGAATGATTTATAATTTTGGTCTCCTATCTAAAAGGAGAATACATAATTCTTTTTGAGACTGTTCTTTTAATTAGCCTGTGGTGAAAGTTTCAAATTTAAAAGGTGTTTATTCATTTTCAGAGTATTTGCTCCTGCTGCCTGAAGAAAAACAGAGAAAGACAGGATGAGATGAGGGTGCCTGCAGCTATTGCAGCCCCCTGTTAGCTTGTTTGACAAGATCTTACCGGTACAGATGGGAAATAGTCTATTGCAGAGATGGATATTAGTACAAGAACCATAAGAGAAATACATCTCATACTGAGCCTGATCAAAGATCAAGAATATTGGTATGAAAAAATAATAACCTTTAACAAAAAAAAAAAAAATCATGCCAGTCTGGTTCTTATGAAACCTACAGAAAAAAAGAAAGGCATCTCACATTGGGTCTGATCTAAGATAAAGAATGTAAATATAAAGCAAGAATTGTCTTTAAAAAGTTATGTGTACCAAGACAGTCTGGTCCTTACAAAACCAAAAAAACAACAAAAATTGATTTTTTTTTTTTTTTAAACTGAAATGAAAGCAAAACTTCAAGATGTTAATGAAATAAGTCTGGAGAATCTTCAAGCTGCTGAAGTAACTGGCAAATGAAATTACAAGTAGAATAAAGTTTCATGATTCTTGCCACATGTTGTTGAGAGGCTGGCCTACTCCTGCTAAAACTCCTTGAGGGCAATGGACAATTACCTAAATAAAAAAGTTGAATGAATTTGTAATAAATGAAGTCATGCTGTCAATAGTTAAAAAAGTGAAAAGCATTTTGAAGATTCCTAGGGGTAGGATGACACTAACCGTTGGCTGTCATTTCTACTAAACCCTGTTAGAAAACACGGGTAAGGCTAAGCATCAAAACACTTTCTAACCAGAAGAGTTATCTTTTTTAATGACTCAATCTCTTAGCAATTAAAATATATTTTCTGATATTTATTCTATTTTCTGGGTAATGTGGTTGAAATTTGTGGGTAATTTTAGACAAGCTTCTGATAGACAAATACTATTGTTTCCATAGCCAACTGTTACACACATTGGATTCTTTTAGTGATCCTCAGCACAGGTACCGGCATCTATACATATATGAGGAATAAATTCCTTCTTACACCAAGCTCTCTAGAGAGATCTGTATCTATTGAAGTTTTCTCAATGGCCCATATTTTATGCTGGTATAACTTAGAAACATTTAGTTAACATCAGTTGAACCTACCCTTTTTTATTCTCAGAGCTAAAGGACCAATTTCTAAAAGAGATGCAAATAATCTCAAATCTTTGTAAGACATAGGATTAAATATGTGCTTCCAGTTCCTTTTAGGAGGGCTATCTTCATGGCATGAAATACACCTCTTTCTTCTATCTCATTTTATCAAGTTCTTTTGGGTCAAGTCTTCTACTGCATCAGAAAACAGCATGGTGGAGAAGGGGGAGAGAAACAGAGATGAAATAAAGTTTTCATAAGGATTCTCCTCAATGCATTTATGCAAGTGAATAAATGAAATATTTAGAAACTGGTGATTCATGAACACTTTTGGAAGTGAGAAAACTATAAAGTAATTTGTTGCACTGCACTTCCTGATTCCAGAAAGTCAACTTTCTTAAGAGCTGTATCTCAGTATTCATTTCCTTCTATACCAGTGTGGTAAAAATACATGTTTTTTTTCTTGACTCTTAGAGAGAAAGAAAAAAGGACATCTTAAAATGTTCAGTAGGTTCACAAAGGAAAAGAAAACCTGAAGGTTCTTTTACACTAATGAAACTCTGGGAGTTCAGGTCAGTACAGAAAGCAATTTGGAATGGGAATTGAAATAGTTTTGAAGAAAGTCTTATCCCTCTTTCTTTTAAAGGTGTTATTGTTTCTATATTTGGTCTGAAATATATTAATCACATGCTTGTTAGTCTGTCAGTTGGTTGGTGAGAGACAGCAAGTTCTTTTCAAAGTGCATGGTCCTTCATGAGAGTCTATAGATTACATTATTTTTTTAACCTCTCTCCTGTTTTCCTGTCATTTGCTTAGTAAATGTTGAAGCAGCCCTTATGATCTGTAGTCTGTATCACTAACTTCTTTACTAAGTGAACAAGCTTTTCTTTTACTGAATTATTTTAGAATGGAGCACTTTAGGCCTTTGTGAGACCTTCCAAAGGAGATGGGCAGAAAAATTATCTTCAGGAATTTCCTAAATTCTTTTCAACCACCTGCTTTCTCTGTGCATGAAGCTGGGTTTTGATAAACATGTCAGGTATTTTCTATAACTGATATGAAGACCCTTTCTCTAGTAAATTTGTCAGATGTGTAAATCTGAAATTATTAAACAATCTTTCATTTTGTTTTACAGACTTTCAGTTCTTTTAATTCTTTCAATTTTTTCAATTAAAATTAATGTTGTTTTGAGAATTTCCCATGGACAATGCCAAGTAGCAAAGCATTAAATATCCTTAGGAAACAGTGCAAAAAGAAAGAGTTTCCAAGATCTACTTCTGTCTTTTAATAGCAGTTGTGAGTAACGATCTGTTTGTCTTTCTGGAAACAGAACACAAAGATACAGGGGTAGCTAAGCAATGCTGAGGGCTACACTAACTTGAATTGCCTTGCTTTTATCAATGGATGAAAGTGTACTATAAAAATGGTAATTTCAAATCAGGGAAATCTGCATTTGCATTTCCTATTGTTGATATTTTATTCTAGTTTTAATATTTATCAATAGAGTGAAGAATGGTCACTATTCAAGGACCCTCTATTGTCCATAATTTATTTCATGTCAATGATTACTCCTCTAGTGTTCTTCAGAACTTGAAAATCACAATAATTACCATATTAACAATTAAGAACTTATAACATAACATTTAAAGTTTTCAAATTTAAATAGAGCTGTATTAGGTAAGTGTTTGAAGCTTGTTGCTTAATGGGAATGGATTCAGAGCTAATATTAGATTAAGTAAGCATAGTGAACACTTTTCCATCTCTTAATGCAATAAAATATGTCAGTATTTTTTCAATAACAAGGAAAACAATTTCTATAGCTATATCTATATGTATCAGACTTCAGGGAAGTACAAATCTCTGTACTCATTGTAAATGTAGTTCAGGGCGACTGAGTATGGAGAAATGCATTAACTTCTGGGAGATTTTTTGCCAGAAATGTTTAATATTAATTAAGATACTAGAAAAATACAGTGCTACAGGCAATGAAAGGATAGCTATCCAATCTTGCCATTTAGTTATTGTTCGTTATGGTCTTTCTGTAAGTGAGGTCTGAAGATTTACTATCTGGCAGGAGAACCGTGACTGTTGAGAAGCCATGCTGTGGAAGCTTACAGAAAGAGGCTGAAGCTGCTGCACTTTGCCTGTAATCAGAGAGTCCAGATTAAAGACCTCTAGAGAACAAAGAGAATCAGTTCTGTACTGCCAATAATGTGGGCCAGACAGGAATGACAGTACGCAACTGCCTGTGCCTGTCTGAAATGAAGTGATAGGTTTATAACTAACCTAGAAAAAATTCTAAACAGAAACAAAGGAATGTAAATTTTCCCACAACAGGAGGAAGGTTACATTTTCCCTTGTTGTTTGTTTATAAATAACCCTGACTCATGCTTCATATGCTTCTTTTCTGTCTTCACTTCAACACTGAATATTACATTTTACAGCTGGTAAGTGAGCCTACCAGGGGAGGTGCCTCGCTCGACCTGCTGTTTACAAACAGAGAAGGACTGGTGGGAGATGTGGTGGTCGGAGGCCGTCTTGGGCTTAGTGACCATGAAATGGTAGAATTCTCCATTCTTGGTGAAGTAAGGAGGGGGGGCAGCAAAACCGCAACCATGGACTTCCCAAGGGCGGACTTTGGCCTGTTCAGGACGCTGGTTGAGAGAGTCCCGTGGGAGACGGTCCTGAGGGGCAAAGGGGTCCAGGAAGGCTGGACATTCTTCAAGAAGGAAGTCTTAAAGGTGCGGGAGCAGGCTGTCCCCATACACCGTAAGAAGAACGGGTGGGGAAGACGACCGGCCTGGCTGGATGGGGAGCTCTTGCTGGGACTCAGGAAAAAAAAGAGAGTTTACCACTTGTGGAAGAAGGGGCAGGCAACTCAAGAAGAGCACAGGGATCTCGTTAGGTCATGCGGGGAGGAAATGAGAAAGGCAAAAGCCCAGCTAGAACGCAATCTGGCCGCTGTCGTTAAAGACAACAAAAAATGTTTTTACAAATATATTAATGACAAGAAGAGAGCTAAGGAGAATCTCCATCCTTTCTTGGATGTGGGGGGGAGCATTGTCACCGAGGATGAGGAAAAGGCTGAGGTACTTAATGCCTTCTTTGCCTCAGTCTTTAACAGGCAGACCAGTTATCCTCAGGGTACTCGGCCCCCTGAGCTGGAAGACAGGGATGGCGAGCAGGATGAACCCCCCATAATCCAAGAGGAAGCAGTCAACAACCTGCTATGCCACTTGGATGCTCACAAGTCTATGGGGCCGGATGGGATCCACCTGAGAGTGCTGAGGGAGCTGGCAGAGGAGCTTGCCAAGCCACTCTCCATCATTTATCAGCAGTCCTGGTTAATGGGGGAGATCCCGGACGACTGGAGGCTTGCCAATGTGACGCCCATCTACAAGAAGGGCCGGAAGGAGGATCTGGGGAACTACAGGCCTGTCAGCCTGACCTTGGAGCGGTTCACCTTGAGGGTGCTCACAAGGCATGTGCGGGACAACCAGGGGATCAGGCCTAGCCAGCACGGATTCATGAGAGGCAGGTCCTGCTTGACCAACCTGGTCTCCTTCTATGACCAGGTGACCCGCCTAGTGGATGAGGGAAAGGCTGTGGATGTGGTCTACCTGGACTTCAGTAAGGCCTTTGACACTGTCTCCCACAGCATTCTCCTCGAGAAGCTGGCGGCTCACGGCTTAGACAGGTGGACTCTGCGCTGGGTCAAAAACTGGCTGGACGGCCGGGCCCAGAGAGTTGTGGTGAATGGAGTTACATCCAGTTGGTGGTCTGTCACAAGTGGTGTTCCCCAGGGCTCAGTTTTGGGGTCGGTCTTGTTCAATATCTTTACCAATGATCTGGACAAGGGGATTGAGTGCACCCTCAGTAAGTTTGCAGACGACACCAAGTTGGGCGGGAGTGTTGATCTGCTCGAGGGTAGGAAGGCTCTGCAGAGGGACCTGGACAGGCTGGATCGATGGGCCCAGGCCAACTGTATGAGGTTCAACAAGGCCAAGTGCCGGGTCCTGCACTTCAGCCACAACAACCCCATGCAGCGCTACAGGCTTGGGGAAGAGTGGCTGGAAAGCTGCCCAGCAGAGAAGGACCTGGGGGTGCTGGTTGACAACCGGCTGAACATGAGCCAGCAGTGCGCCCAGGCAGCCAAGAAGGCCAATGGCATCCTGGCCTGTATCAGAAATAGTGTGGCCAGCAGGAGTAGGGAAGTGATCGTGCCCCTGTACTTGGCACTGGTGAGGCCGCACCTCGAATACTGTGTTCAGTTCTGGGCCCCTCACTACAAGAAGGACGTCGAGGTGCTGGAGTGTGTCCAGAGAAGGGCAACAAGGCTGGTGAGGGGTCTGGAGAACAAGTCTTCTGAGGAGTGGCTGAGGGAACTGGGACTGTTCAGCCTGGAGAAAAGGAGGCTGAGGGGAGACCTCATCGCTCTCTACAACTACGTGAAAGGAGGTTGTAGCGAGGTGGGTGTCGGTCTCTTCTCCCAAGTAACAAGCGACAGGACGAGAGGAAATGGCCTCAAGTTGTGCCAGGGGAGGTTTAGATTGGACGTGAGGAAAAATGTCTTTACTGAAAGAGTGGTTAAACATTGGAAGAGGCTGCCCAGGGAAGTGGTGGAGTCCCCATCTCTGGAAGTATTTAAAAGACTAGTAGATGAGGCGCTTAGTGACATGGTTTAGTGGGCATGGTGGTGTTGGTTTGACAGTTGGACTCGATGATCTTAGAGGTCTTTTCCAACCTTAATGATTCTATGACTCTATGATCTATAATTTTTTATTCTTTTGAAATACTTTCATTCACTGTTTTTGTTTGTGTTAGAATTTGGTTAGAACCACTGACGGAACTCATCCAACTTTTGCTTTTTAAAAAAATGACACAGTTCTAAAACACTCCCAGAATCTGCAAATATAGACTTGCCCTTGATTTTACTGGTATCTAAGAAACAAACATTCAGGCAAAACAAAAGCACTTGATAGGACCTAAACAATCCATCAATTCCTTCAGAATTCCTAAGAAGCATAGAAGAGAAAAAATAGCAAGGGAATAAAAATACAGCACCTAAGTGATGAGGGGGGTAAGGGAGTAGGGGGAAGAAATGGGGAAAAGTGATTAAGAAAAAAGCTCACGATTTTCTATTTAAGAATAAATTTGTCCTTGCCCAAACACACACACACACAAACACAAAAGATTTGAGGAAAAGAGGACAAAAGTAATTTTTGAATTTTGAAACAAAAACTCAATTTGTCCCCAAATGAAGAAAAGAAAACCCCAAAACAAACAAAGAAATAAAAGCTTGTGCAACCCTTTGCTTTGGCCAGATGAATTGTATTTACCTGCTCGAAAAGAAAGTTTCATTTTTTTCTTTTTCCTGGATAGAAGCAAATGTCATAGAATCATAGAATAGTTTGAGTTGGAAGGGACCTTTAAAGGCCATCTAGTCCAACCCCCCTGCCGTGGGCAGGGACATCTTCAACTACATTGGGTTGCTCAGAGCCCTGTCCAACCTGGCCTTGAATGTTTCCAGGGATGGGGCATCCACCACCTCTCTGGGCAACCTCTGCCAGGGTTTCACCACCCTCAGCATAAAAAATTTCTTCCTTATATCTAGTCTAAATCTAACCCCCTTTAGTGTAAAGCCATTCCCCCTTGTCCTGTCGCAACAGGCCCTGCTAAAAAGTTTGCCGCCATCTATTTTATAAGCCCCCTTGAAGTACTGATAGGCTGCAAGAAGGTCTCCCCAAAGCCTTCTCTTCTCTAGGCTCAACAACCCCAACTCTCTCAGCCTTTCTTCATAGCAGAGGTGTTCCATCCCCCTGATCATTTTCGTGACCCTCCTCTGGACCTGCTCCAACAGGTCCATGTCTCTCTTATGCTGAGGGCTCCAGAGCTGGACGCAGTACTCCAGGTGGGGTCTCACCAGAGCAGAGCAGAGCAGAGGGGCAGAATCCCCTCCCTCGCCCTGCTGGCCACGCTTCTTTGGATGCAGCCCAGGATACAATTGGCCTTCTGGGTTGCGAGCGCACATTGCTGGCTCCTGTCCAGGTTTTCATCCCCCAGTACCCCCAAGTCCTTCTCGGCAGGGCTGCTCCCAATGCCTTCATCCCCCAGCCTGTATTGATGCTGGGGGTTGCCCCGACCCAGGTGCAGGACCTTGCACTTGGCCTTGTTAAACCTCATGAAGTTCACACAGGCCCACTTCTTAAGCTTGTCCAGGTCCCTCTGGATGGCATCCTGTCCCTCTGCTGTGTCGACTGCACCACTCAGCTTGGTGTCATCTGCCAACTTGCTGAGGGTGCACTCGATCCCACTGTCTATGTCATTGGTGTCAGAGTGGTGTGTGTTGGTTCAGCACAATGCAGCTGAGGAGTGGTAAGGGCCTTTATTGTCCCACAATCAGTCAAAAAAAAAAAAAAAAAAGAAAAGACGGAGCTCTCAGTTTTTGTTAGGATTTCCAACTGTTCAGCAGTCAAAACAAAGAGCTTGGTACTTGCTTTTTTACCTGTGTTGCTGGGAGCTTCTGGTTCAGCATTCTTAGTGTAATGCCAGTGGCTGAAGAGCAACATAAGCACAGCTGTGTGTGCAGCAAGCAGACCATAGACTCTGCATGTGAATATGAGAGCCAGGTTGATTCTACTATTAGCTCATTGACTTTAAATCATTTTAGAGGCCACTACATTTTGAAATTATTCATTTAAATTGTGATAGATTGCATCAGTTTATATCCAGGGAAGCGATAAAGAAGCCTACGTTCACCTCTCAATAATGCAGCCTCTCCCAATATTGTGCCTCAATGATAATAGGAATATTATCCCTTACAGCTTTTTTGATACTTAAAGACCATTAGAGCTTGACAGCATGCTATGCACTGGTAAACATTATTGTTTGACTGATGAGCCCACTTTTTTGAGAGAGTGACTGTAGTACTATGAAATCAGGTAATAGAGAGTTCAGGCACTACAGGTCTGCACTTAACTGTAGTTTATTATATTCTAGAAGTGATTCAGTAGGGTTGAAAAGATACAATATAATTCAAGTACTTCCCTTTCAGCACACAGTCACTGCTACAAACAGATATTTTTTGCAGAGATAGAAAAATAAAAGTTTGGAAGAGGCCTTTGGAGGTCAGGTAGTCAGACCTCTGCCTCAAAGCTGTGCTAACTTCAAATTTAGACCAGCTTGCTTAGGTTTTTCTCTAGCCAAATTTTGAGGATCTTCAAGGAAGAAGATTTCATAATATATCTGGACTACCCTTTCCAATGCTTAACCACCCTCAGTGTGAAGATTTTTATTCTTATGTTTAACAGGAGATTATCTGACTAAAGGTTAATCAAATTAAGCAGAAATACTCAGTGAGGGTCAGAGGAACAATGACAGGTTTGGGATAACCCCTGGGTCTTACAGCCCACCAAAGCTGCCTTTAGCTGACTGGGAAGGAGAAATCCTCTGTCTCCAGATATCCACCAGATTCAGCTACATGTAAGTTTCCATTATTGTAACTGGTGACAGTTTCTTCTTTTCCTTTCACTGTGTACCTCTTGTCCTGTCACTTCCCGGGAAAAGGTTTCCTCCTTCCTTTCCTTCTTCTCTACAACCTTTCTGTAGCGTTGTCTTCTTCCCCTGCTTAAACAAACCCAGTACCCTTAGCCCCTAAGTATTTTAATGATCCTTCTCTTGATTGTCTCTGGTTTGACAATATCTTTGTTGTACTTGGGGAAGGTCCTTATGCATGCTGAATAGCAAGGAATAGGTACTTCCCTCAATTTACTAAAATACTGCAAACACAGGTCTATGTGGAGTTAGCAAGAGTACACTGCTGGCTTTTGCTCAGCTTCCTGTTCACTCGGTCCTTTCCTGCAGAGCTGTTCCCTGTCCAATCATTCTCCAGCCTATACTGATGCAGGTATAGGATTTTGCATTTATCTTTGCTGAACTTCAAGCTCAATAGAAGACTAAACAGAAATACCAGTATGGAAGGTAAGCTGCAAGCCTCTTAGGACAGCAGCTCTCATTGACAGATGACTGTCCCTAGCTCCCATAACAGAAGAGTGTCCTTGACTACTGTTACTTGTGGCTTCTTCTCCTGTGGCACTGGAGCTGATTCATCAAAGCGTGGCTTTCCCAGAGGCATGCCCTGCCAGAACTTGCTTTTCCACTCCTGTTGCCAGAGCTCTATAGTTTTTCCACATCTGCAAGTGGAGAAAGAGTCTTCTGGTGGACAGAACTTACCATCTTTCAGCTTCCACCATTGAGGAAATCCACCTATCTTGACCATAGCTTCTGGCAGTCCCTATTCTTGTGGGAGGTGGAGCTTGGGTTCCTCATCCCCCTCCCCTGCCTCGAGTCTTTGCAAAAAACCTTTTGATCTCCCATTCATTCTCCTTATGCTATGCAGTTTGCTCCCCATATCCCTCACCTGGCAACCCAGTGATTCAACCAGAGCACACACCTACCACTGATGAGGCTGTCATCACCACCAGCTACAGCCTCAGGGAAGAGCTATGAAATCAAATTGCTGCTGAACAGTCATATAATCACTGCTTAACTAGGTTCTCCTGCCACTGATGTAACCTTCCAACCCTTAAGCAGTTTTTGTTTTTTTTTTTCCCAAGTATATTAAGATGCACCACATGTAGGACACCGTAGTAGTATAAATGTACCATTAAACTAAGAGTAAAGAGATATTCCTAGCTCTGCCTCTTCATTTCCAAACACATACACAGGTAGTGAATATTTCCCTTCCACATATTCAGGCTTCTGGGGATTGAATTTTAGTGTGTCTCTGTACAGTGTCTAGCCCTCTAGCGCTTCTGTCTTAGAACTGAACTTCAAGGTGTAACTGCTTTAAGTAAACGAATTATTGCATGTGTTTCTGAATGCAGCTAATTGCCACCTCTTTAGCACTGATACATGACATCATCATAACATCATCATAATTTAAAAATACGGTGGAGACTAAGTAACAGAATCTGTGGATGATCACCAGCCAGCTTATTTTAACGTTTAGCTGATGAGTCTTTGAGTATGTTTCCCATCAGGGCAAGTCTCTAAATGAAGATCTGCACAATGTCATTATTGGTGAAGGAAAAGGCAGCAGCTGCATTTAATTAAAAATTCATAATAGCTTTGATTGTAAACATTCTCTATTTTACTTGGTTGTATCTTTTGCCCCCAGGGTCTTGACCAAATCTGAATTTATTTGGAAAGACTGAACGCAAATGGTCCAGCTATTTTTACACATGATGAGGATTAAAAATATATCATTTTTGTTGTAAAAATATTATTCTATTATAAAAATATTTTCTTGAACAGCTATATAGCTGGAAAGGCTGTTAATAAAAAGTTGAGATTTCACTTGGCATCCAAACAGTCTATGTTGAGGAGACACGGCTGTCTGTGTTCCAGTATTCAGTTCCTGAATTCGGACTGAAAAATTGAGGTCTGCATGCAAACACCCATTCCTCACAAATAAGTTCTTCTACATTTATAAAATTTTACATAAAGAGTGGTTGTGTTTTATATCCAGGTATAAATTAGCTTGAAAAGTGGAAGTTATACAGAGAGTAGGCTGGGCTGAATAAATGCTAGTTGCTTGGGATATAGAGACCCTGAGAAACAGGAATGTTTGGTGGATATAAACTACATGATATTCCACCCTTATGGTCCCCAAAAGCTAGAAAAATCTTGGAGAATAAGCTTCTGTTGCTAATTTATTTCTGTAAACAGATTGTAAAACTCAATATGCAGTTCAATAAAGTACTCAACAGTCAGAAATTGTCCTTGTTAACAATGTACTTATTCTATCACTAGGTGAAATATCATTATCTTTGGAAACACCCACCCTCCCCAAGCAAGTGAGGATGCTTCTCCAGAAACAAGGCCATTTGATATTCAGCATGAACTTTAATGTTCTTCTATGTAAAGTGTACTTAATCCACCATAAAAAGACAGAAAAAAATATAAAGAAAAAAATAATTTTATGCCTTATGTTATCAGTTTATATATTTCATCCAGTTTATATCTCTTCTTCATCATCTTCTGAGTCCCTCCTTCTTGCTCTTTGCTCAAAAACATTGCAGCCTGTAAGATGTCTCTCTTGAACAGAATGTGCTATAAAAGTGTAATAAATTCACATTAACAAAATCCAGTAAATCTGAGGACACAAGTCAAGGTCCAGAATGTGGAGAAGAGTGTTTATGTACCCTTGCACAGTGTGGATGTAACACTCAGAAACACTTAAAATAAATCATTTCTCATTCAAAATTCATTATATTGTAACTACAGATTTAGTAACACACTGGCAGTTTCTATTGATTAAGCCAGGGATATTGTGGAAATTTGAAACATAGTGAAAGTGCCTTTAAAAGGAGATACTGATTTTATTTGGGAAGAGTAGTACACAAGCCTGCTAAAAAAAGGTGAGCAGTGTAATTCTTTTAGAGTAGTAAGAGCTGACGAGCTGTAAGTCATCATATTGTATGTGCTTTTCTATGAAAGTTGTTTATATTTCAAAACCAACCATTTAACTCCCTTATAGCAGGTTAGGATGATAAAGATTGTCATTTGCATTGATGGAGGTGAAAATGAGAGAGAAGAGAGATACATGCTTTTGACTGAACAACTAGAACTCGGGGAGAACCCCATAAATTCAGGAGTAAGACAACTAGTGATTATAGCACATTGTCAAGTGTATGCTACTTATGACTCATCTTGAACTTGCCTGATACTTAGTAGTTGCTGTCTTTAAAATATATGGATTTAAGCAAATATGTAGTGACTTACTGCATATCCAGGCACATGAATGTTGTCAAGCGTTACTGCATTTGATATATTGTAAAATAATCTGATATTTGGAGGCAAATTCTATTATCATTCCACCATAGAAATTCTTCAAAGAAATTTTTTATGATATGAGGGTTGTGACACACTGGAACAGGTTGTCCAGAGAAGTTGTGGATGCCCCATCATTGGAAGTGTTCAAGGCCAGGTTGGATGGGGCTTTGAGCAACCTGATCTAGTGAAAGATGTGCCTGCTCATGGCAAGAGGGTTGGCCTAGATGATCTTTGAAGGTCCCTTCCAATCCAAACCATTCTATGATTTTATGATTCTTTTCTGTAACTTGCTTTTTAAATTTTTTTTTTATCTCATTATCTGGTTTGACACAGTAATAGATTTTCTTGAAATTACTTAAAAACAAGAAACTTGAGAGTCATTTCACAGAATAAGGACTTAAACCATCATGACTTGATGATTTATCTTCACATAATTTATTGCAATATCCATCTTTGCTATTGTTATGCAGCTGAAGTTTCCATAAATTATCAGAAATGCTCTCATTTCAGTTATTGAGAATATGCTCATGAAATTCAGAGGGCAAAGATTTATACCAATGTTGAGCATATTTGAATGAACCACTGTCTTTAGCAATGGTGTCACTGGTAAAATCACTATATGAGTAAAGTCTTTCCTATATATTTTTCATATGTGTGTATATATGTATATGTATGTATGTATATCCACAAAGAAGCAAACAAAAACTTCAAATCAAGAACAATCTCTATAGAAAAATAACCTTATATCATAAAGGAATCTGCAGTTATTTGCATTTACAGTGTTTAAAAAATTTAACAGGAATTTTCTTTTTGAAATTAGCATGTCCTTGAAAGTTAAAGGCAAGGACTCAAATTTTTGGCCTGTCTGCTGTTCTTTAACTAGCTTCCTCTCTCCACCTACCATCTTCTTAACGTGATTTGGTAATTTCATGCCTCTGGAATGTCAGCAAGAGTAATAAAATAGCAATTTAAGAACATGTTAAAAGCTGATCTAAATGGCACTGTTCTTCTGAAGCTATTAAAAACAGAACTCACAGCAAGTCCTCATATTGTTAGACAGCTCTGAAACTTCCATGCTTAAAAAGAATGTTGTTTTGGCTCAGGGGATATTCTATAAGATGAGGGCCAATTCAGAGCTTACAGACTAATATCTTCTCATAGCAGATTACACAGTTTATCTTTTTACACTCTTCTAAAGAATGCCCTCCCTTTTACTACTCCTTCTCTCCACCCTGATTTTTTATACCACAGATGTTGACATATTTTATGACTAAAAAGTGAATATTATTACTGAAGAAGGAGAAATCTTACATGGTTTAGAGTCCTGGCGTGACACCCAAAGGTACACACAAATGTGCTGATTTCAGTTTTTTGGATCTGCCTAACTGGCTTCCCGGTCTTGGAAGACTGATTTTTTTTTTTTTTTTTAGTATCTTTAGTATTTTAGAAATGATGGAGAGAAAAAAGTGGGAGAAGGAAAGCTATAATTAGGAACTTTCATTACTGAGAATCAGGTGAGGCAAAAAATTAGGCAAGAAATTAAGGTTGTTAATGTGTCTCACTCCTCCGTCCACTTTGGGGCCTTCAGCTGACAACACTGCACACGCATCTACATTAGCATTACAGTTCTGATCAGGGAATGCATTTCTGAAATGAATCTCCTGATTGACCAAATATATAATAGTTTAATTTGCACTGGGGGATGGTCTCAGAATGCATGGCTGGATGCCTTTCAGAAGAGAGTAAAGAGGAAGACACGATCCAGGCACATCCCTACTGAACTCCACCATGAGTGAGCAGTCAGTCCATTGCAACAGTCTAGAAATATGTCAAAGCACAGTGCTCATTAATATTAGGCTCTCAACATCAACTGCTTTGCTGTATAGATCCATTCCTATTGGTCTGCATTATATATGTTGCCAGTCTACAAGAACCTTGTTCACACCAAGGTACCCTTCAGGAGTAAACTAACTGGTTCTCCCATCCTTTCCCTATTCCTGCTGCCTGCCCTTCTTTCCCCCCAGAAGAAGGAAGATGAAACAGAGGGTCAGTCTCCTTAAGGGCTGAAACCAAATGGCATAGAAAAGACTTAACAATACTTTTGAACTTCAGACATAAGCAAGGAAATTGCAGAGAGAAAAGTGGCTTGGGCAAAGGTATTACTACATTTTGTGTCCTTATAAATTGTCCCTGTACAAAGCACTGCTTTTGATGATTAGGTGATCTGTAATCCACTGTGGATATTTGCCTCGAGTCTTTTTCTGGGACGTCTTCATCTGACCAGCAATTAAAAGTGCCATTAAATCTTGAAAATACATGTTGGGGAGGCTACACCTTTATATTGGTATCTGAGAGAAAATAAGTAATACCTATGTCCAAGACATGTATCAAGACGTCATTGGAAGAATGACTGAGAAAAACCTGCTTCCTAACCAGAATTATCATATGATTTATTCAGAGAGAGTTTTAATATCCAGGGCATATTTGGTAATCCTTCACCTCCTACAAAGAGAAGTGATTGCAATACACACTTGGAGATACCACAGTGATGGACTTCATCATTCTGATTTAGAAGGGATAAAGAAGTACTTCTATGTCTTGGAGAGCTTTCCAGTCTCTGTAACTGGATATGGCTAATTCCTGGCAATTTTGCCACCTTACTGATAAGATTACTAAGAAATCTTTCTTTTCTGAATAATTTGGTGAAAAATTATTTCTCTGAATAAAGGAAAAGGCATCCCTGAAAAGAGATACCCTATCATAACTTTATTACAATTCATTTTTTTGTGGTTACATCTGTAAAATCATTGACATTTACACTAGAATGTGCTGAAAGAAACTAGCTCCTGAGAAAGGGTTGTAGCTTTAACTCAGGAAGCCTTTTGCATCACAGCCATATTGCACTCTAGGAGAAGATAGTAACACACCTTATCTTATCACCATCAGGTCACCAATCACGCATGGCACCTGTCTTGTATACCCAGCATAGCCTGTGTAGTGTTGTTTGTCCAGAGCTCAGTGTCTATCCTTGTTTCATAAACACACGGCTCTGGATTAGGACTTGGATCAATGGGGTAGAAGCCAAGGCATGGACATGACATTAATGCAGCTGTAGTGTGGGTCAAGTGGGGATTGAGAGAGGACCTCAGTTTAAAGGAAGCTCCCAAGCAAAGGAGAAGGGAGCCCCATCTTCCAGCTCTTTCCTCACAATGGCTCTTCCCACTAGCTGTTCTTGTGCAGCCAGCTATACTCCTAAAGGAGGGGGAAAGTGCGCTTCATGCCCTGACAATTGTTGCTCCAGCTGTATTGAGATAGATAAGCATTACATCCTCTTCTGGTCCTCTTTCCAGCATGCCAGCAACTGTCAGCAGAAAGGAGAATACATACTTCCTCATCCTTTGACTACCGCTAGCTACCTAAGTCCCACATCTGTCCTCTTCAAACAGGTAGCTCAACTCCCTCTTCTCACAAAAGTGATATCTTGTTCCTTCTCACAAGGAACAGGATATCACTAGTAAAACGGTACCTATCAGCATTATGTCACCAAATGTCCCAGAACCATCCCTAGAAGTGAAATAATAAGGATTTTCATGACACATTTGCATGACACATTGCTTCTCTCCCCTGGCACTTGCCTACCTTCCCCAACTGTCTCCCTTTCAGAGATGGTCCTGTGATACAATCTACACTGACTTTCCACTGCAAATTGTGGTCTCAGGTGTCATCTCTCTGTTGGAAGCTAAAAGCATATTTGCAAAAAGCTACAGAAAATGCCATGGACTAGTAGAGATACTATAATCAGAGTGACTATCAACACTGACTCCCCCTATCTGGAACTGAATGAGATTGTCCATATCCTGTCCTGAGCAGATTTAACACTACCTATTTTGGCAGACAGGGAAGTTGTGAAAGGTGTTGATGTAATGTTGTCCCACAGGGAAGCATCCAGCAGTCATGTCCTGTTTCATCTTGTTTCCTTCCTTTCTCTTCCTTCCCTGGAAGATCAACTATGGAATAATATTATTTTGCTCTGTGCCAAATCTCTTCTAAAGAGAGCATAATCTCAAACAAGGAAACTTCCTAGAATGCAGTTGAAATTTTGAATAGATTTTCAAGTGTTTAAAAAGAAGGAGCAATGCAAAAAAAAAAGGGGAAACACCAGGACCGGTAAAGCCATTTTGTGCATTGTCTTGCTTATGCAGTCTAAACAAGTCTTCCAATGGAAAGGGTATCATTAAACTCCAAGGTCATATTGGGAAGCCAAACAACAATTCCAACAGAGTAATTGTTTCCAGAAAGATCCATTGTGTTGCATTCACAGCATGTGTGACACTTTTGAAACTTCTGCTACAGCAGTTGGTCTAATTAAGCAGCAGCTATGTTCATCATTTGGTATGGATGCCTGGAAAGGCCTTCACTCCTCAAGTACAAATACTAAGACTGTTTTTTCTGTGTTTGATGGTCACACAGAGTCTACAGGTCTATATTAAGTACAGCTGCAAGCCAGCTTATGTTGCTCACTATTGCTGCTTCCCAACAGTGCAGGATCTTTCCTGTGTGCAACTCTTAATTCAGAGGATAGGCTGTGCCACTTTTGAAATTTGTTCCTTGTCCCAAAGTCTACATCTGATGACATCATCTACAGCCAAAGATGTCTCCTGGATCCCTGTACCAGCTCATAGTATTAGACAGCATACATAGCACAACCATGCATAAAACACCTGGTACTCAGCTTTTTGCAATCCCTTGAAGTCTGATCTGGTCCAATTTCTCTTTTCCTGTCTCAGTGGCCAAGATACTGGAATTTGGCTCTGACTGGTAAATATGGAATATTGGCACTGACTATAAAAGCTAGTAAAACACTAAAGCTGGGTGATTGCTTTCACTCTCTATATTTTATACATTATATTATTTATAATTGTGATATGTCTAACAAGTAGCCCTTGAAGCCTGGTTCCTCTCGATGGCATAGACATAGGCAGCTTTTAACCTAAGTTTAAATTGGCACTGACCACTGCTGTAACCTTTTGGAAACCTATGAGCCCAGATTAATAAATTAATCCCCTCTGAGCTCCTGACAGGGTGGCACAGCAAAGTGCTAAAAACATTTGGTATTTTCTCATATAAAATTTTCTTTACAGAGAAGAAGAGAGGTGAAATATGTATGTGTTGATTTGTGGATGACAGAAAGTTCTGAAGGAAAAATACAGGAAAAGCCAGTGGGAGTCAGACCTGGCAGAGTTGTATCTGTATTGCATGGAAGAGGATGATCCAAGCATGCAGTGGATTTCTGTTATAGCGCAAGATGGCAACACCAGGCTGGGCTCAGAGGGCAGACCTGTACACACTGTGGTAAGTGGTACAGTGGGATTCCAAGGCACCACTGTAATAGTATTTATGTCTTCAGAAAAGTCATGAAATAAGAGAATGTCTAACAACTTTTTGAAGTATGCTATTTCTGGAGAGCATTTCCAAAGTGGATTGCAATTAATAATCCAGATTTCTGAAGAGAGAAATCTCCAGAGTTTCAAACTGATGAAGACATACAACTGAGAAGTCAGCAGGTTTCTGTTTGCACATACTTTCTACAATGACTTGAATGAGTTGCAACATTATGTGTATAAAAGGGCTTCAGCTTTCAATGGTAGGAGAAAATCTAGTTGACTTAATTCCTTTTTCCAAGGAAACTTAATTTGTTTCTTAATTTGCATTTAAAAAAATAAAATGTGAATACTTATTATACTTCTACACTACTTTCTGTTTATTGACGCATTTCATCCAGCAGTCTCAATGCATTTTACATATTCAAAGCTTTCGACATGCATATGCAGGAGACAACCATCTAGACTGATTGACAAGAGTGTTAAAATAAACAATAGACATGTTCATAAGAATGTTTTACTAAATAGATCCCCACTAATAGAGATATTTTTACTCTGTTAAATTATGTTTTTGTGAAGCTTTGAAATGTGAGTTTAAATAAATCTTACTCTTTGCAAGTCATGTAAATTTAATGAAGCTAAATATAAAAGAAGTTATATAAAACAATAAATATATATTCTTTTAAGACAACTATGAAAGGAAGGTCTTATTTGATGATGTAAAAAAAAAAAAAGTCTTCATTTGAGTTCAATTTGCAATTATGTTTCTTTTTTCTGTTCCATTTTTTACTTTTCCGCTGTGCTAGTCCGTAAATGGATTTTTATAAGACTTTCAGCTGACTGCCCAAGTCAATAAGCCACTCTTTGTTTCAACTACAATTCTCCATTCTCCAGTCCAGGGGGTTAGAAATAAGTGACAATGTATATTTTGAACTGTAACTCATAATTTTTTATAAATGTTGGTTTACATTAATAGACTATTTACATTTCTCCTAAAACTAGTCTTATTTTCTTGAGTAGATCAATAGCCAAACCTACATATCTGTAGCAACATCAGTTTCATCCTGTTCTAAAAACACGACCGGCTTTAGTGTCATGTCTTGTGAAGTGCATGCATAGGTAATACCTATGGAGAGTGGAAAGGAAGCAAAAAAGGAAGATGTGAACAAGTCTGCTTTAGAGCTTAGTAGCTTGCATGTTTGGCCAAGTTATATTATAGCAAAGAAAGGGTTAATCAACTGATTACAAATATCCTCCACCCAATGGTTTCCTCCTTGCATCAGTTTCTTGTCTCTCTCATTTTAGTGAGGACAGCAGGAGAACTATATTTAGCATTATATTTAACTTCTCCTTCAGGATAGTTTGCCGTACACAACTTTGATAAAGCATTGCCCTCCTCCATGCTCCTATTTTAAGTTCCTTTGTAGTTTACTTAGTCAGTATGTTGTGGTTTAACCTCAGTCGGCAACTGAGCACCATGCAGCCGCTCGCTCCCTCCCCTCCCTCCCTGATGGGATGGGGGAGAGAATCGGAAGAGCACAAGTGAGAAAAACTCGTGGGTTGAGATAAAAACAGTTTAATAATTGAAATAAAATAATAATAATAATAATAATATAATACACAAAGCAAGTGAGGCACAGTACAATTGCTCACCACCAGCCGACCAATGCCCAGCCAGTCCCCGAGCAGCGGCCCCCCCCGGCCAGCTTTCCCCAGTTTATGTACTGAGCATGACGTCACATGGTATGGAATGTCCCTTTGGTCAGTCTGGCTGTGCCCCCTCCCAGCTTCTTGTGCACCTCCAGCCTTCTCAGTCAGTAGAGCATGGGAAGCTGAAAAGTCCTTGGCTAGTGTAAGCACTACCTAGCAACAACTAAAACATCAGTGTGTTATCAACTTTGTTCTCATCCTAAATCCAAAACACAGCACTGTACCAGCTACTAGGAAGGAAACTAACTCTATCCCTGCTGAAACCGGGACAATATCAACCCCTTATTCTATACCATCTACGTCATGCTCAAGTCTCATATTTTCCAGTACATTTTCATTAATCACCACCCCCTTTTTTTTTTTATATATATATATATATACACACACACACACACACACAGATATCATTCCCTTAGTCTGTGGACCATCCCTCTAAAATGTTCAGTGAGTTCATTTAAGTCCGTGACTTCAGGCTCCATCTGTCGTAATAATCTTTCAGGGCAGGAAAAATGGAGATGGTATGTGGTGTTGGATTGTTTCATGTTGAAGTCAGTTCTGGTACCATCATCACTGTGTTTTGCTTGGTTTCACTGAAGTTACTCTTCATTAATCTGGGTGATTCTTACTGTAATATCATTAGTATGGCATATAATATTATGTAGTACTTAACATCAGATCATTGGCTATTTCCACCCAAAATCAAATCCCCTTGAGGCACACATCGGACTTCCCCATCCTTCCACATTATCCACCAAGTGCACCCAGGTCCTTGAGCAAAAGCAATCCCACGGATGGGTTTGCCTTTGCCCAAGGCAGGAATAACCCAAACTGTTTTCCCCAACGTATTTTTTATGTGTGCTACAGGGACTTTATTCCCATCTACAGTACGTAAAAGTTCTGACTGGGCAGGGCCTGCTCGATTGGCAGATCCCCGAGTGTTGACTAACCAGGTGGCCTTTGCTAAATGTGTTTGAACGTCCCGCCACCCATTGCTCTCAGTGTAGTCTTTAACAGTCCATTGTATCGTTCAGTTTTCCCAGAGGCTGGTGCATGATAGGGGATGTGATACACCCACTCAATGCCGTGCTTTTTGGCCCAGGTGTCTATGAGGTTGTTTCGGAAATGAGTCCCGTTGCCTGACTCAATTCTTTCTGGGGTGCCATGTCGCCATAGGACTTGCTTTTCAAGGCCCAGGATAGTGTTCCGGGCAGTGGCATGGGGCATGGGATATGTTTCCAGCCATCCGGTGGTTGCCTCCACCATTGTAAACACGTGGCCCTTGCCTTGGTGGGTTTGTGGGAGTGTGATATAATCGATCTGCCAGGCCTCCCCATATTTATATTTCAGCCTTTGTCCTCCATACCAGAGATGCTTTAACCGCTTGGCTTGCTTGACCGCAGCGCATGTTTCACATTCATGGATAACCTGTGCAATAGTGTCCGTGGTCAAGTCCACCCCTCGATCACGAGCCCATCTGTATGTTGCATCTCTTCCTTGGTGACCTGAGGTGTCATGGGCCCACTGAGCTAGAAATAATTCACCCTTATGTTGCCAGTCCAGATCCACCTGAGCCACTTCAATCTTAGCAGCCTGATCCACCTGCTGGTTGTTTTGATGTTCTTCAGTGGCCCGACTCTTGGGTACGTGAGCATCTACGTGACGGACTTTTACAACCAGGTTCTCCACCCGGGCAGCAATATCTTGCCACAATGCGGCAGCCCAGATGGGTTTGCCTCTGCGCTGCCAGTTGCTCTGCTTCCATTGCTGCAACCACCTCCACAGGGCGTTTGCCACCATCCATGAGTCAGTATAAAGATAGAGCACTGGCCACTTTTCTCGGTCAGCAATGTCTAAAGCTAGCTGGATGGCCTTTACTTCTGCAAATTGGCTCGATTCACCTTCTCCTTCAGCCGTTTCTACAACTTGTCGCATAGGACTCCATACAGCAGCTTTCCACCTCCGATGCTTTCCCACAAGACGACAGGACCCATCAGTGAACAGGGCATATTGCTTCTCATTTTCTGGTAGTTCATTATACATTGGGGCCTCTTCAGCACGCGTTACCTCCTCCTCTGGCAATATTCCAAAATCTTTGCCCTCTGGCCAATCCGTGATCACTTCCAGAATTCCTGGGCGACTGGGGTTTCCTATTCGAGCCCGTTGTGTGATCAGTGCGACCCACTTACTCCATGTAGCATCAGTTGCATGATGTGTACAGGGGACCCTCCCTCTGAACATCCAGCCCAGCACCGGCAGTCGGGGTGCCAGGAGGAGCTGTGCTTCAGTGCCGATCACTTCCGAAGCAGCTCGAACCCCTTCATATGCTGCTAATATCTCTTTTTCAGTTGGAGTATAGCGGGCCTCGGATCCTCTGTATCCCCGACTCCAAAACCCTAGGGGTCGACCTCGAGTCTCCCCTCGTGCTTTCTGCCAGAGGCTCCAGGTAGGGCCATTCTCCCCGGCTGCGGTATAGAGCACATTTTTTACATCTTGTCCTGCCTGGACTGGCCCCCAGGCTACTGCATGAACTATCTCCTCTTTAATTTGTTCAAAAGCTTGTCGTTGCTCAGGGCCCCATTTGAAATCGTTCTTCTTTCGGGTCACTTGATAGAGAGGGTTTACAATCAGACTGTAATTTGGAATGTGCATTCTCCAAAAACCCACGACGCCTAAGAAAGCTTGTGTTTCCTTTTTGCTAGTTGGTGGAGACATGGCTGTTATTTTGTTGATCACATCCATTGGGATCTGACGACGTCCATCTTGCCATTTTATTCCTAAAAATTGGATCTCCTGTGCAGGTCCCTTGACCTTACTTTGTTTTATGGCAAACCCGGCCTTCAGCAGGATTTGGACTATTTCCTTCCCTTTCTCAAAAACTTCTCCTGCTGTGTTGCCCCACAAGATGATATCATCAATGTATTGCAGGTGTTCTGGAGCCTCACCCTGTTCCAATGCAGTCTGGATCAGTCCATGGTAAATGGTGGGGCTGTGTTTCCACCCCTGGGGCAGTCGATTCCAGGTGTACTGGATGCCCCTCCAAGTGAAAGCAAACTGTGGCCTACACTCCGCTGCCAAAGGGATTGAGAAAAACGCATTAGCAATATCAGCTGTGGCATACCACTTGGCTGCCTTTGACTCCAATTCATATTGAAGTTCTAGCATGTCTGGCACAGCAGCACTCAGCGGTGGCATGACTTCATTTAGGCCACGATAGTCTTCTGTTAGTCTCCACTCTCCATTAGACTTCCGCACTGGCCATATGGGACTGTTAAAGGGTGAGCGAGTCTTGCTGATCACTCCTTGGCTCTCCAGTCGATGAATCAGCTCATGAATGGGAATCAAGGAGTCTCGGTTGGTGCGATATTGCCGCCGGTGCATTGTGGTGGTAGCGATTGGCACTTGTTGGTCTTCAACCTTCAGCAACCCCACAACAGAGGGGTCCTCCGAGAGACCAGGCGAGGTGGACAGCTGTTTAATTTCCTCCATCTCCAAGGCAGCTATACCAAAAGCCCACCGGTACCCTTTTGGGTCCTTGAAATACCCTCTCCTGAGGTAGTCTATGCCAAGGATGCACGGAGCCTCTGGGCCAGTCACAATGGGGTGCTTCTGCCACCCATTCCCAGTTAGACTCACTTCGGCTTCCAATACAGATAGCTGTTGGGATCCCCCCGTCACCCCAGAAATACAGATGGGTTCTGCCCCTATATATCTTGATGGCATTAGGGTACACTGTGCACCGGTGTCTACTAGAGCCTTATACTTCTGTGAGTCTGATGTGCCAGGCCACCGAATCCATACAGTCCAGTAAACCCGGTTGTCCCTTTCCTCCCCCTGGCTGGAAGCAGGGCCCCTCTAATCCTCATCACAGTACTCATTTCTCATTTCTTGTACGTATGAGTCAGAAGTTTCTTCATTAAGATCAGGAGTAAAATCAGCCCTTCTACTCTCTCTGGGGAACTGCCCGCTGGAAACTGGAGCAGCAATTTTCCTGGAAGAACCTCTTTCTGTGATTGTTTTCCCTTGCAATTCACGTACCCGTGCCCCTAGGGCTGTGGTAGGTTTCCCATCCCACTTCCTCATGTCCTCTCCGTGGTCACGCAGGTAAAACCATAGGGTGCCCCCTGGTGTGTACCCTTTATATTCTCTCTCTTGAGCAAAAGAACGCTGACTCCTAATAGCCAAGATACTGGTCTGTACAGTTGAGGAGTAGGACCTATCCTCTCTGAGTTGCTGGATCTCCCAGGACAGTTTTTCCACAGCTGAGACGAGGGAGGAAGAGAGACTTTCCTCGTATTGCCGGAGTTGACCAGCCAATTCATCCACTGTTTGTTCCTCTCCATCTTTCCAGGTCATCACTGCCAATGAATTGGCGTATGACGATGGTGCGCTCCTTATAAACTTCCGCCACATGGGTCGTGTGCACTTGACTTCGTCTGGATCTTTGGATAGTTGTTCATTGCTCAGGTCACCATAAATCACCTCCAGCACAGCTAATTCTCTCAGAAACTGGATACCCTTCTCCGTGGTGGTCATAGAATCATAGAATCATTAAGGTTGGAAAAGACCTCTAAGATCATCAAGTCCAACCGTCAACCCAACACCACCATGCCCACTAAACCATGTCCCTAAGTGCCTCATCTACACATCTTTTAAATACTTCCAGGGATGGGGACTCAACCACTTCCCTGGGCAGCCTCTTCCAATGTTTAACCACTCTTTCAGGAAAGAAATTTTTCCTCACGTCCAATCTAAACCTCCCCTGGCACAACTTGAGGCCATTTCCTCTCGTCCTGTCGCTAGTTACTTGGGAGAAGAGACCGACACCCACCTCGCTACAACCTCCTTTCAGGTAGTTGTAGAGAGCGATGAGGTCTCCCCTCAGCCTCCTTTTCTCCAGGCTAAACAACCCCAGTTCCCTCAGCCGCTCCTCAGAAGACTTCTTCTCCAGACCCTTCACCAGCCTCGTTGCCCTTCTCTGGACACACTCCAGCACGTCGACGTCCTTCTTGTAGTGAGGGGCCCAAAACTGAACACAGTATTCGAGGTGCGGCCTCACCAGTGCCAAGTACAGGGGCACGATCACTTCCCTACTCCTGCTGGCCACACTATTTCTGATACAGGCCAGGATGCCATTGGCCTTCTTGGCCGCCTGGGCACACTGCCGGCTCATGTTCAGCCGGCTGTCGACCAACACCCCCAGGTCCTTTTCCTTTGGGCAGCTTTCCAGCCACTCTTCCCCAAGCCTGTAGCGCTGCATGGGGTTGTTGTGACGCAAGTGCAGGACCCGGCACTTGTCCTTGTTGAACCTCATACAGTTGGCCTGGGCCCATCGATCCAGCCTGTCCAGGTCCCTCTGCAGAGCCTTCCTACCCTCGAGCAGATCAACACTCCCGCCCAACTTGGTGTCGTCTGCAAACTTACTGAGGGTGCACTCAATCCCCTCGTCCAGATCATTGGTAAAGATTTTGAACAAGACCGACCCCAAAACTGAGCCCTGGGGAACACCGCTCGTGACCGGCTGCCGACTGGATGTAACTCCATTCACCACAACTCTCTGGGCCTGGCCATCCTGCCAGCCCTTGACCCAGCGCAGAGTCCACTTGTCTAAGCCGTGAGCCGCCAGCTTCTCTAGGAGAATGCTGTGGGAGATGGTGTCAAAGGCCTTACTGAAGTCCAGGTAGACCACATCCACAGCCTTTCCCTCATCCACTAGGCGGGTCACCTGGTCATAGAAGGAGATCAGGTTGGTCAAGCAGGACCTGCCTCTCATGAATCTGTCCTGGCTGGGCCTGATCCCCTGGTTGTCCCGCTCATGCCTTGTGAGCACCCTCAAGGTGAACTACTCCATAATCTTCCCCGGCACCGAGGTCAGGCTGACAGGCCTGTAGTTCCCCGGATCCTCCTTCCGGCCCTTCTTGTAGATGGGCGTCACATTGGCAAGCCTCCAGTCATCCGGGACCTCCTCCGTTAACCAGGACTGCTGATAAATGATGGAGAGTGGCTTGGCAAGCTCCTCTGCCAGCTCCCTCAGCACTCTCGGGTGGATCCCATCCAGCCCCATAGACTTGTGAGCGTCCAAGTGGCATAGCAGGTTGTTGACTGCTTCCTCTTGGATTATGGGGGGTTCATCCTGCTCGCCATCCCTGTCTTCCAGCTCAGGGGGCCGAGTACCCTGAGGATAACTGGTCTGCCTGTTAAAGACTGAGGCAAAGAAGGCATTAAGTACCTCAGCCTTTTCCTCATCCTCGGTGACAATGTTCCCCCTTGCATCCAGTAAAGGATGGAGATTCTCCTTGGCTCTCTTCTTGTTATTAATACATTTGTAAAAACATTTTTTGTTGTCTTTAACGACAGCGGCCAGATTGCGTTCTAGCTGGGCTTTTGCCTTTCTCATTTCCTCCCCGCATGACCTAACGAGATCCCTGTGCTCTTCTTGAGTTGCCTGCCCCTTCTTCCACAAGTGGTAAACTCTCCTTTTTTTCCTGAGTCCCAGCAAGAGCTCCCCATCCAGCCAGGCCGGTCGTCTTCCCCACCCGTTCTTCTTACGGTGTATGGGGACAGCCTGCTCCCGCACCTTTAAGACTTCCTTCTTGAAGAATGTCCAGCCTTCCTGGACCCCTTTTGCCCCTCAGGACTGTCTCCCAAGGGACTCTCTCAACCAGCGTCCTGAACAGGCCAAAGTCCGCCCTCCAGAAGTCCATGGTTGCGGTTTTGCTGCCCCTCCTCCTTACTTCACCAAGAAGCGAGAATTCTACCATTTCATGGTCACTAAGCCCAAGACGGCCTCCGACCACCACATCTCCCACCAGGCCTTCTCTGTTTGTAAACAGCAGGTCGAGCGAGGCACCTCCCCTGGTAGGCTCACTTACCAGCTGTGTCAGGAGGTTGTCTTCCACACACTCCAGGAACCTCCTAGACTGCTTCCTCTCTGCCGTGTTGTATTTCCAGCAGACGTCTGGGAAGTTGAAGTCCCCCACGAGAACAAGGGCTAGCGATTGAGAGACTTCTGCCAGATGCTTGTAGAACGCTTCATCCGCCCCTTCATCCTGGTTGGGTGGTCTATAACAGACTCCCAGCAGGATATCTGCCTCGTTGGCCTCCCCCCTCATCCTTACCCATAAACACTCGACCGTATCATCATCACAACCGTTGAGCTCTAGACAATCGAAATACTCCCTAACATACAGGGCCACCCCACCGCCTCTCCTTCCTCGCCCGTCCGTTCTGAAGAATCTATAGCCATCCATTGCAGCACTCCAATCATGAGAGTCACCCCACCATGTTTCTGTGATGGCAACTAAGTCACATCTCTCCTGCTGCACTTGCTTGGGTGACATATGACATCTTCCTTAAAGGGATACCTTTCCTTCACGCTTGACAAGAGTCGCCTCCAAAGGCTGAGGATACGTGTCCCTTTTTGCAATCGCTTTGTCAGTGCCCCCTTCCCTAGAAAGGGATCCCAGCTACTTGGCTCTTTACCCTCTAATTCTAGGCTACTGGCTCCATTATCCCAGCATCGGAGCAGCCAGGTGACAATATGCTCACCTGGACGGCGGCTGAAATCTTTTCGTATATCTCGCAGTTCACTTAGGGATAGAGATCGGGTGGTCACTGCCTCGTTTATGAGTTCTTCCTCTTCTTCCTCCCTGATCAGCGGCAGGCTCTCCTCCTCCTGTTCTCATGATGGCCCTTCTCCAGGGTAGTCTGCCTCGTACACTTCTTCCTCTGGCTCCCTTCTAGAAGAAGTTTCTTCCTCCCTTACTAAATGAGCCGACTTCTGCTTCCAAGATTTCTTCTTGTGTACAGGGGCGACTGATACCAGCACAGGCTGGTTCTTTGGTTCAGCCACAGGGCATGTCACCAGGGTCTGAGTGGCCTCAGTACCTGTCGCCAGAGTCTGAGTGGCCACAGGGCCTGTTGCCGGAGTCTGAGTGGCCACAGTTCATGTCACCGGGGTCTGAGTGGCCGTGGGGCCTGTCGCTGGGGTCAGAGTGACCGCAGGGCCTGTTGCTGGAGTCTGAGTAGCCGCAGAGCATGTCACTGGGGTCTGAGTGGTCACGGGGCCTGTCGCCTGGGTCTGACTGGCCGCAGTGCGTGTCGTTTTACTGTCAGAGCCAGAGACCTTCTCTCCCCTTTGAGGGTACTGAATGGTGTTGAACAGGGCTCAGTAGGCATGGGCCAGGCCCCAGCACGTTGCAATGAGCTGCATCTCTCTGGAGTTGCCAGGGTGACAGCATACTTTTTCCAAATATTTTACTAACTCTTCAGGATTCTGCACTTGCTCAGGGGTGAAGTTCCAAAACACTGGGGGTGCCCATTGGCCTAGGTACTTGCCCATCTTGTCCCACACACCCTGCCACTCATAATTATTCAGCCTTGGGGCAGATCTCTGGATGATATTCTTAAATTGCTTACCATCTTTAGACAAAACCGAAACAGTATTCCAAAGAAGTACCAATAGAAGTATCTTAACTACCCAAGGATGTTTAAAATACTGAAAAGTTACTGTAATGAAGGAGGAAACATCATAGAAGAAGGTAGCGACACTGCCATTCTGTATTTCCTCCGTGAAAAAACTCTCAGAAAAGCTACTGCAATTGCTAGTTGTCTCCACGAAATGGTCTCCGTGGTACAGTAACGGCTTCATTGCGAAATTTACATACCACACTAACGTCAAGGTCAATGTTCTAAAAACAAACCTCACAAGCGAGACATTACTATTCACTGCAGACCACAGCAAACTGCAAAAACCAACACCAATCTTTAACGTGTACAGCAAAAAAAGGAGCACAATACAGATTACACAAATCAATATTGAGAACAGAGAAACCAACATTGTGACCCACAACTACTAACAGATATAAGTTCCTTAATACACTCCAGTTAATCTGTTATTATCTCAAACCCTTCGAGCCCCACGTTGGGCGCCAAAAAGGACTGTCGTGGTTTAACCTCAGTCGGCAACTGAGCACCATGCAGCCGCTCGCTCCCTCCCCTCCCTCCCTGGTGGGATGGGAGAGAGAATCGGAAGAGCACAAGTGAGAAAAACTCGTGGGTTGAGATAAAAACAGTTTAATAATTGAAATAAAATTATAATAATAATAATAGGATAATAATAATAATACACAAAGCAAGTGATGCACAGTACAATTGCTCACCACCAGCCGACCAATGCCCAGCCAGTCCCCGAGCAGCGGCCCCCCCCGGCCAGCTTTCCCCAGTTGATGTACTGAGCATGACGTCACATGGTATGGAATGTCCCTTTGGCCAGTTTGGCTGTGCCCCCTCCCAGCTTCTTGTGCACCTCCAGCCTTCTCAGTCAGTAGAGCATGGGAAGCTGAAAAGTCCTTGGCTAGTGTAAGCACTACCTAGCAACAACTAAAACATCAGTGCGTTATCAACTTTGTTCTCATCCTAAATCCAAAACACAGCATTGTACCAGCTACTAGGAAGGAAATTAACTCTATCCCTGCTGAAACCAGGACACAGTAGAAATAAAGTTTCTGGATTTTTGCCATACATGGATGTGGTGATTTTCCATTGATTCTCTCCTGCCTCCAATTTTATTCTTTGTAAGTTTTCTCACAGGGAACATGCAAATGCCACAAATTTAATTTCAGAGAGTACAGTACTAATTGTATTGCTCAGCTGATAAATTCTTTTTAACTTGAATCTCTTTCCTGCAAGACAACCTTTTAAAGATTCTCACATTACCTTTAGTCAGGTACACTAGGTTTTCAACCTATGTATAACTCATTAACCCTCCAATTTGTAGCATATATTCACCTATCTATAGGAATTGTATCAGACATATCCGTGACTGACTTGATGGACTCTCAGCATCTGTAGCTGTGAAGTGAAAGCTGTGTATCAATTTCCCTTTAAAATGGAAAAAAAAAAGTGTAGAAGAGGATATGTTTCTAAAGTAATTGTTAACAAAGGGTACATTTTTCCACAATTGCTTCTTTATGCAAAAGAATATCAATATATTTTAGTAAACAAGGATAACTCCTTTAAATCTCTGTGTATCTTACAGATCCAAGAGTTAAAAAGGCTGAGGCAAGTCCAAGTTCACTGAAAGGTTTCAACGAATAAAGATTGCTAGATATGCAAGACTGCAACCAACCCTTACATCCTGCAACTATGACCTCAAAAGAAAGCCTTGTCAAAAACTGGTCATAGTAACTGCCTATGTGAATACTTTCACTGCTTAAAGTCTGCCACTTATTCCTTTGTATCACACTGGTTGCATGCCTGAGATCACATTAAACTCAGCTAAGCATAACATGCAAAGGAAAAGTGACCCTGAAAGGTCCCTTTCAAGCACTTCTTCCTTCCCTGTTTCATTTTAATGTGGCTGCCATATGGTTCGGGGGCCATTATAATGTCATGTGTTTGTCTGCTCCTGCTGTAAATGTTTCATTTCTCCCAGGAAGATAAAAGGACTGTCCCCTTATATTAACTGCAAAATTACCTTTTTTGTCCATAAATGTGAAGGGGGGATGGCAATATGGAGACAGCACTTTGACAGACTGCTGAACACCAGTCTGCACTACGAGCAGGTAGCATTGGGCATGCTCAGCAAAAACATTACCACAGAAGAAGAAAGTATAGCAGCGCAGCTAAACATGAGATAGTTGCAAAAACTGGCAGTAAAATGGTTAAATTGTGAAAAACCTAAGACCTAAGAAAGTTTCGGATTACAGGAAGGTATAGATAAGATACATCAGATGACTAAAAGCAATGGTAATACCCATCTTGGAGAACGAAGACAGTAGCAATCCAAATGAGACAGAACCGTTCTTTTGTGGCAGTACAGGACAAAAACAAAATGAAAATTATTGTTAAATGAGTAACATTACTGTTTCATATCAGTTTGAAGCGGCATTGATCAAATGCTCAGCTTCCAAAGTCAGTGGGGAAAAAGAAAATGAGTTTCTAAAAATATTTCTTCTTTCCATTGAGCTTGGATACATTTGGAGGGGAGTTTTACAGAAAGTAATAAAAGCATACAAGTCACTTATAAGATAGCTGCAGAAATGTGATTCTGTATTGTAAGAATGTGTGGAAAACAAAATATTATCTCAAACAAAATGTAAGAAAAGGGATTAAGGAATTGTCATCTTTTAATTATTTGCTTAAATTTGAATGCTCATTAACTATGTAATAGGATGGAAGAGTTTAATTACCTAGTTTATAAAAACAACATCACTGACATTTTAATTAATTAACCCTATCCCAGCCGAAACCAGGACACAAGTCCATTGTTCCTGGGACAAGAATTGGTAAGCAATCTCTTCGTCTTTATCTTGACTTTATCCATCTTTATCTTGACTTTATCTGCCTTTATCTCTCGCTCCTGCTCTTTCTCTTTCCTCCCTATCCTGCCAGGGCGTGGGGAAGGAAGGAAGGAGCAGCACTGTGGGTGCTTGGCTGCCAGCCAGGACAACACACGACAGTTAGCTTTTCTAAAGCTATAGGGGTACCAAAACATGGGAAGAATGTGAAATCTATCAAGAATACCATCATTTTTCATTTGGGTAGGTAAATATTATTTCTCATGTACTGACCAAATTGTGTCAGTCATTTTAAACAGAGTATTTCAGGGGAGATGTTGTGTGTCTTTGTTTTAGAAAGTCCTATGATTTTTATTACCTGGGTTTCTTCAACATTATTTGCCTTTGGAGCTGTCTGATATCTCAGTTTATCATCAATAAAGGGATTCAGGAATTTATAATTTTCCAGGTAAGTGACCACTTGGTTTTCAACAAAAAATCTGTTAATAGAAAGTTTAATAAATATATTAGAAGTGGTAGCCCTGTGAGCCAATACAAGTCAGGCACTGCCGGGAAGGAAGGATGAATTCAGATAAGGAAAGTAGATCTTAAAAAGGAGATGATCAGTACTGAATTGATCATCACTGTTACTCAAAGGCCATTTCCCCACTATTTCTCTTACCATTCAAGCATGCCTTCCCTCTCTTCTGGCTTCAGTTTAACATCTTTTTGCTTAGATACTTTTTCTTCTATTCTCTCCTGAAACGAACCTCCTTTTAGTAATGTAGAATGCCAAACTCAAAGGGATTAGCTCCAGTTTATATAGACTTAGGTCCTTCCATCCACTGCAGCCTTTAGGAAAATTAATTGGAGTGATCTGAATTCTCCACATCCCAGTCAGTTATCTAAACATAGAATTACCTGAACATGGAAAAATAGTTTCTCCAGGGATGCCTGGACAAGACAATCATAAATTTATGCTTTCCGCTGAGAAAACATTCACTTCTGTGCTTCAGAATAAACAAACTTTTAGGTTCAGATTGTGTATACTTCAGTTGCAGGAGAGCATTCATATATGAAACCAGTAAGACACTCATGTAAATAAGGTTGCTGTTACATTTTAAGGTACTCATTTTAAAAACAAGCAGACCTGACTAAAGGTTTCTCAAAAGAGGAGACAAAACTGAATTTTGAAATTTGAGGAAAATTAGTTTTACTCACAATATTTTTTTTGAAACTTTTGCATCCATGGATGTGGGTGGAGGGAAAAGAAGAAGGTGATCTCTGAATAAGGGAGAAGAATTAAGGGGAGCATGTTGCTGGGGAGTCTTTTTCCCTTTTTCTATCTCACCGTGACTTACACTCCTAGCCTTAAACTCAAACCACCCTGCGCTGTGTGGAGTGGAAGGGAGGAGGTGCAGAGACCCAGGATTTTCAGAAGGGATGCCCTCACCAGCAGTCTGGAAAATACCTCTTCCCCATAAGCAAGTTACAAAGAAAAGGATATTGGGAAGGATATGGCCTCCAGCTTCTTCTGAAGTTATAAGTTTTAATGATAAGAGCACCGCTTAATGAAGTCAATGACCACTTGAAAGATAAACATATGTTTGAGCATCTTGCTACATTGGGGCTGAAGTGGGAATACATGTCTGTGTGAAGGTCCTCTAATTACAAGAGGAAAAAAAAGTACAAATTGGAGTTACCTGTAGCCTTAACGACTTCTGTTTCAGTCAAAGGATTTAGCCAGCCAAAGCAGGAGTTTAGGTATCTAAATCATAAAATATAATTTAGAAATACACACCCACCTTCTGTTCAACTCTCAAAGCTCCTAAACTCCCTAGGAAACACTTTGCCTGACTGCTTCTGCACATGCTTAACCTTTGGCACATCTCACTGTGTATTTTGCATGTCACCAGTTTTAACAGTTTGGGATGCCTAAATCTAACCTGTATTTGGAAATTCCTTTTCTTCACCTGTCTGCAGATGTCTTCATTTGTCTGCACCTTCCTTTTCTTCATCTGCTTGATGCACATGCCTATGCTTCATTGATAAGCATGATGATACTCACAAAATATTGTTGCAGCCATTGCCTATGTGTTTATGTATGTGGGGGAGGCAAGGAGGAAGGGAAGAGCCTTCTCTTCCCCTACCTAAACTGTTCAGAAAGATACACAAAATTAACAAAACCCAGAAGGGAAAAAAGAGAATGTTATTGTAATCTTCTACCTTGGGAGAAAGTGAGCTTGGGTTGTGTTGTGGGAGCACTACGGCCTTGACTTAATTAAGAGCTGAGTAACTGCCCACAATGAGCTGCAGCTGACAGATAGAATGGTGCAAACAACAGGTTTGATTGGCAGCCTGTGAAGAAATCTGGCTATAAACTGTCCAGTAATAGCAACAGGGAAGAACACTGTTAGGCAGATACCTGCCCCACTGCAGAAGCAGAGGACAGGTGTATGCCAAGCTACTGCACAGACCTGGTCTGACTGTCGCATGGCTCCCAGGCTGGGCTGTGCCAATGCACTGGAGCAGAGAGAGAGGGAGGGAGAGGGAGAGGGAGAGGGAGGGAGCAGGAGAGCGAGAGAGAGAGCGCCCTTGCTTGATCCACTTCATGGTGGATAAATGGCGGTGAGCAGTGCCGTGCTATTTGGTGTTCCTTCCCCTCGATGACAGGCTCTAGTCCCTGCTCTTGGCACTTGTCTTTGCAGCTGATCTTAGCCACTGCTGAACATAGGCACACATTTCCCTCCATATGTGACCTTGCTGATTGCCAGCTGCTGCACCATCAGATGCTATTTAAAAAAAAATAAATAAAAAATTGGGGACCAGAGCTATTTCTTTCCCACCCGACACCATTTTTGTTAAAGCTGATGGTCTATTTTCTTAGCCATCGGCTCTAATTGCATGCTGTCTGACATGTCATCATTTGTTTTGCAATACTATGTATTCTAGATTGAAAACAAATCATCCTGTGTATTTTAATACGTTGGCTTACATCTATATTGTTGATCACTGCTCTAGAAATGTGTCCTCATTTGCTTTCTTCAAAGTAACTTCAATTGTGGCTGAATTCTTCAGAGATATTTTGAGGACAATATTTCTTAAATCTGTTTTGGGGTCATTATGCTTCAGCACTTTTCTATTTAGCAGCACCTCATTTTATTACCTGATCCAGACACGTTACTTTTCTTTAATCTTTACTGAGTTGCATTTGGCAGCTATTACCATGGGTACTTCAACAAAACAAGAGCTGTAGTTCTGTGACAGTGGTCCAGCACAGGCCCTCATGGCAAACTGCTGTAGACCAAAACAGACCATTTAAAGACTCCTGCTCTTAGATAATGATAACAGGTACATGTCAGCTCTTCAGCAGCCCTTTAGTTTTTAACACTGTATGCGTGTGCTTCAGCTGTGCAAGTCTCCAGCCTTTATCTGAATGCAGAGCCAAGAGGATCCTGTTCTCCTGGATCTACACGCTGTACAAAAATATGACCTAACTTGGATAAAACCCCTTCTTTCATGTTTCATGTCATCTATTTCTGAATCTAATTTTTATTTTCTTCAAAATATTTAAAAATCCTCTTAATGACCATCTGTGACCTGCTTATCCTCCTATTACTGGTTTCATGGTATATTACTGTAAAAGTACATTTACATTTCTCTTAGTAGCAATTGTTAGTCTGAAAAAAAACCCAAATTAATTATTTTCTTAAGTAGATATAGCTCACTTACTCCTTATAGTGTTTTTAAGTGCACATAGTTTAAGGTGCTTTAAATTATTAAGTCACCGCTCTTTCATAGGAATATTTCCTTTTCCTGTTTATTATATGGTACCACTAACTGCCTACAGGAAATACTGTAAATCTATAAGGGTAGAAAGGAATAGAGATATGCATAATATTTAAAGAATAAACAAAGTCTTTGCCCAGAAGAAGTTATAGCCTAAGTTATATCAAACAACAGATATGCAATACAGAATATTCATATTTATGCATAGTTCTTAGCTCCTTTATTCCCTAGTCAGTATAAAAATACCTGATTCAAATTCTTACACTTTTTATTATGCTGATTTTATTACTGTAGTTGAATTACTCCTCCTCTATACTGACATACGTGGAAACATGATCAGTCGTAAGAATTTTAACAGTTGAATTTTGGTCATTAAGAAGCAGGAAAGAAAATAAGCAGAAGATGATCTATAAATAAAGAGTGTAAGTAAACAAAAAAATTCAAGATGTTATTTGAAATTTGAAAAATGTAAGCAAGGTGCCTATGTAACTAGTAATTAAGTGTTGCTTGATCTAATACTTTTTCAACTCAGAAATAAACTAATATAATTTTATCTAGGATCTTATTATTAATAAAAATCAGTCAGTGTGGGGCTAGAAACAGGAATCAATGATAACTGAAGAACCAATTATATTAAAAGAAAAAAAAGAGATGTCCACAAATGTTTTAATACTTTTATACTGTTATTAAAAATTTATTACTTCAGGGTGCAAAATCTCAGAGCTAGATGGGATTATGAACAAAACTCATCATATAGGAAAAAGAAATAAAAATCAGAGAATTTCTTATTCAATGACCAAAGCCATGATTTCTTCATCGGGAAAAAGAACCATTTTTGGTTTAAAACCAATCCAGATTCAGTGATAGAAGATCACTGAACAATTAGAACCAGAAAACAATTCGAGAGAAATGTTAAACATAAAATATAGAGGTTATACAGAAAATAAATAAGAGAAGGTAACAGTATCCAATGGAAAAAAATCCGCGTGTGCCCATTCAGAGGACTGCCAAGAAAAGAACAAAAGGAAACTCAGCATTGAAGGAGACCTTTACTACAGACAGAAGCTAAATTGTTAACATTGTTAAGTATTAATATTTCAGGACAGAAAGACACATTCGACAGATATTTTTCCTACATTTTTAGTCATGTGAAGATATAGAAATGTTTTCCTGTCCTCCGTTAACTGAGGCAGGTTCAAATACCTACCAGCGATACACATGCTTAACTCATCACGCCTGTGCAACTTGTACTAGTTATTGATACACAGCAGAGTCTCTCCAAGACCAGCTGTATTTACCATTTGTTTTGTGCAATCCTTCCAGACAATGCAAAGTGATTGCCTCAAGCTGATCTCAGGAGCACCCTGAAGAAGACAACCTATCATAGTGAAAACCTCAGAATAAATCTAAGCTCCTGTTTGCAGAGTCTGAACAGACTGAGCACTCACAGGGCTGGCCAGCAATAAAATTGAGGCAAAATAATAAAAAATGCAATATAGTGAAGTACAGTAACATAACTGAAAATAATCAACATGTGTTTTCTAAGGAATTCATGTATTCAAACAGTTCTGATTTCATACTCTACTGGGGTTGTAAATTTAAATTATAAAAATAATTAGTTGTATTAGAATTTTGGAACTTGATTTAGTACAGCATTTTTATTTAAAAGTTATGATATGCTAGGACTAGAACACAGTCAACTGAATAAATACAGGCTGAGGTGAAAAACAGGGACAGAAAGGAAGTCATACTACATAGTCTATAGGATGCAGTTATCTAAGTCAGACAAACTGCATTTTAACACAACTGAAGCATGATCATAGAACTAAAAGGTAAATATCCAGTTAATCCCTTTCTCATGGCCATCTCTATCAGATGAGACTGATTGAACAGATTTTGTACTCTGTTTGGCAAGAGAGCAATAATTCCCCGGCAATACAGTAGCTAAAAGGTGCTAATATGAACCTTGTGTAAAACAGGGAGTTTCTGAGTGAGACGATTTAATTCTGTATATAGAATTTTTGTGAAATGTCTAATTCTGACTCTCAGGTTTTAAAAAGATGCTGAAAAATTTCAGATGGTGCAGGAAGAAATAAAAAAAATTAATAAAATTCTAGAGGAAATTACTTGTAATGAAATGCTGCAAAGGAACTGAGACATTAGTAGATCATACAGTAAATGCTATAATACATTACTAAATGCAACTGAATCTTTCTTCTTTTGTCCTCTAAACACAATACACTTTTTAATAAAATGAATTGTGCTTTAAACAAAGGCAATTTCTTTCTCAGTTCTTGTCTTATATACTCTGAATCTTTGTTAAGTTTCACTTAAGTTTTCACATAGTGCAGAATTCCTGGCGCTAGACCTCTTCTCAGGAGTAAAATTTCTATAGAAAGGATGATATACAACATGGGCTAGGACCTTCTATGTCCCTGCAAACTGATATCAGTTCTTAGTTGTAGTCTTCAGTGGAGCTGGAGTGCTCAGGACTGCAAAGAAACAAGCCTGTGGAGATCAGACACTAGTTTAATCATGCCTAAGGAGTTAGAGAACACTTTTAAAGAATAAACAGCACAATAGCCCTAGATGACCAGGAATGAGTGCAAATGAAAATTCTAAGAAGTCAGGACTAAATTTGCTCTCAGTGAAAGACTGAAGTAAGAGATGTAGTGAAAAATTATTAAAACTGCATTGATTAGCCATAAAATAAAAAAAGTATATAAAATTACACCGATTAACTTTTATGTGGCAGTCTTAAAACTAAAAAACACGAATTCGGAAATACTGCCATATCATCCTTAGTTCTTTCAGAAGGAAAATCCATAATAATGAAAAGGTCAGATACAGATTACAATAGATTAGTAAAGTCTCATGCAATTCTTAATATCAGTAGATTTTTCATTTTAATTGGGTTTTTTGTTTTGTTTTGTTTTGTTTTTTAAGCAAATCATTTGACATTCACAGTCTGATTGAGATGAAAGGGTTACACTAGCTTTACCTTGTGCAGCTGACACAGCTAAAGAGAAGTAGGTAAAATAGGATGCAGGAAATGTCATTTTCACCTTTTAACACCTAATATAGGTATTAAGAGTGGCCTGTAGATGAAACAAGTTCTGATATATAGTAGGGGGAGACTTTGAGCAGTGTATTGTTAAGTAACAACAAATACCATTAGGTTATGAGGATCATGGCTTTCCTGTCCGTATCACATCACTCCACTGCCTACTCCAGTAAAAAAACAGGAAGAAAAGTACTTCTCTGCAGGTCGGAGTTTCAGTGACAAGTTTGACAAACTGGTTATTTTTTATGGACTGTCATGAATAAGTTGGATTCAGTAATGGATTTATTAAAGTCTTAAAAAGAACATCAAAACAGAATAAAAATTAAGGATGAAAGAGAGAGAAAAATCCTTCTTTTGGCATTTCCTTCTCATTGCTAAACCAGTCAGAGAAGGTAGACAGCATCTTCAGCAGGTTTCATGACAGATTTCAAAAATTCATTATTTTTAACATCAAAAAAGCATGGGACAAACCTGAAAAAATATATATAACAAAAGGCAGATGTATTTCAGAGAAACAAATTTAGTCAAATCTTGAACAGTCTTTCTGGATTTCCTTGGTTTGGAATAAAAAACCTAAGAATTTATGAAAATCAAGTTTAGCGCAATAGATTCCTGATTCTATTTGCATTTTATTAGTATAAAAATAGTCATAATGACTTAATGTTATTCTGTATCAAAAGATCTACTTTTTGTCACAGTAGGGACCAAGACAAGAGAGAGAAAACAAATGTATATGTATCTAGTAGTGAGGAAGAATTTTAAGTGAGAGTCTGTTCAAGATAAAGTAATGGACAAAGAACTAGGCCAACTCTAATACCTGAACTTCTTCATCTATTTTTCACCTAAACAAACAAACAAAAATGTACTAAAAATGAGAGAAGTGACACTGACTCTTCCTACCATTTTTTCAGCCATAGCTTAATGGAAAGCTCTATTTCATCTGTCATCTCAAAATGTAGGTTTTGATACTGTTTTGAATAGTTGACATGTTTAATTTGTTTTAGATGTAAATGCAAAAACATCTAAATGTTTTGGTATGATGATATCAAATTACTGTGTTAAGCCAAAAAGTGTTGAAAAACAAAACATTTTGAAAATAACATTGAAACATTACAATTTACAATAAAATAGTATATTTATATGTATTGTATAAAAATCATATGCATATGCTAGTAAATATTATAAAACAGAAGAATAAATTTACTATTTTTTTAATCTGAAAATGCCATTGGCACTGATCATGTTACCACAAATATAGTTTAGTCTCAATCTCTTTATCTTCAAATTTTCATTTTGACTACATCTATTTTAATGTTCATATTCTTACTTATTTTAATTGCAAACATCCAATCAAAATCCCTCCTACAAAATTTTTATAAAATAGTTACTTACCATCCTTGAAAGAAATTGAACAAGTAGAATAAAATTATAGCAAAAATCTACACAATGTGCTTTTGTACCTTCTTAATTGTGACAATGAATTAGTTAGTGAGTTAGTTAAGCTAGTTAGTCAGCTAGTTGGCAGAATTTAAGAGAACTTTTTCACTGCTGGAATGACTCTATGATGTGTTAAATTAACTTAAAAAAGGGGCAAGCAACAGGTCAAATCAAGCAAAAACAAACAATCTCTTGGAGCTTTGATAAAGCAATTAATTCTATGAAAAAGAAGAAAATAGGAACCTTTACTTCATTAGATAGCCACACAAAAGGGTCAGTCACTGACAGATAATACAGAGAAAGAATAATCAAAGGAGGATTTATTTCAATGAAGATATTTTTCCGGGTTAAAGAAGTTAATATAAGAAACAAAGCTGGACAGCTCTTTTATTTTTCTTGAAATAAAGTGGGTTAAAGTCAAAGTTCAAGACCTAAAAGCAAAATAGCTTTAATTTTATCAAATAACAGAGACCTTTGAATATTTTGTCTAAGGAAGGAGCATGAGACTTGAAAAATAGAGCATTTGGAAACCAACGAGCTCTTGTCTGTACTTACAAACTACATTCATGACCGGGAAAGTTTCTCTAGGTTCAGAGACTATTAAAACATTATTACCTCCATTATAAATTTGACAGAAGCTCTTTACTTTATTTCTCAATTTCTATGAAGTCCATCCACACAAGGCAGATGACTGATTTTTCCCCTTCTAAGAACAAGGGTGTGGGGGAGAGTGTAAAACATCCAGTCAATGCTTATTTGAACTGACAAAGAAAACCTTTAGTTAATTAGATGAACTGGGAAAGATGATTGCATGTGTAGTACTTGTCAGAAACCAAAAATGTTATTTCATAATAACCTCATTTTCTGACTAGATGGTGCTGGCATGAAGCAACCCAGTAGCAGCAGTCAGGGGGCACTGCCTGGCTGCGAGGAGGTGGGATTCCAGTCATTTTGCTAGCTGACTGAGGGTTCCCACATCTTGGGACCATGCTTTAACCACCAGAATACTGACTATTAGAAAATCTCTAATACTATCAGGAAAAAAATCCTTCCTACATCCAAGAACCTTATATTTTACTTACTTGGTTAAAACTCATACCTTTCCACAGCAAAAGAAAAACTTGTGGTTTGGAATATTTTTTTATCATAGATGAATGAGTTGAGAGAAGCATCCCCCAAAAGCTCTATCAGACATCCTGGTTGGCAAGACAGCTGTGAGGAAATGAATATAGCTGCAGCCTGGGCAGTTGGTGCTCTAGGATGCAAAGGACTGAGATGCTGAAGACTAGCAACAGATTTGATCATTGATAGGCAGAAACAATGGCTACCTCACATACAGGAAATTGAAATCAGATGCCAATGACATGCATAAAAGTCCAAACATTAACCCAGGTTTGCAGTTGGCATGCATGTCTAAAAACATATATTCTGTCTTTCACGGAGTATAACATTCTCCATTCCGTTCAAAGACTGTTGAAGAAGGTCTTAAATAAAAGTCATCCAAAGGTAAGTTGCCATTTTGAGTGGAAGGATGGGGGACATTCCCATTCTGCCGCCTGCGGAAGTGTCTCATGGTAGGGGGAAGAGGTGCTTGCTGATCTACTGCCCCTCTGAGCCACAGCTACCAGGGGGGCACAGGAGTGAACCAGTCCAGCAACTTTGTGCTAGTTCTTCATAGACACAGGGTGAAATGCTTCAGCCTTTGGATCTGGCATCACATATTTCCCTTTGAAAGTGAGGTAAATCCTTATGACCACAAGGTCAGAAAGCAGCAGGAGCAACTGTTGCAGTGGACAGAATATTTTAAATTGATGCCAGTACCTACCAAAAACAGATGGACATGGAGGTACAGATAGACCTTCTTGGTTTTCTCCCACAGCTCCTTTGCTGACTTAGACTAAAGCAATATCAACAGAGCAGGGTTAGGAGTGGAGATGAATGAGGAGACCTCATTAGACATAGGTGGTATGGGTATCCTATTTTTCCTTCCATGGTAGTAACCACCACTGCATCTTGCACTATTGCCTGCTTGTAAGAAAGACACAATGAAGTAGAGGGAATGTGTTGATGGCACAGATTTGTTCTATGGGCTGTCAGTTGAACTAGTAATTTTGAGCTTCCTTCAAGGAAAACTTCAAAGGAACCTGAATGTTTTACCTTAAAGGGGATGAAATTAAACTAAGTGAAATGATCACAGTGCTACCGAGAATAGAAATGATGAAATAGGAAACCTATAGCCAGAGTATTCTACTTTTCAATGGGACTTGGAAGAGTGTGCTACAAAATGATTTCCTCATTATTAATCTTATTTTATTAGCTAGGTTTCTGTTAATCTTCAAATGGACTATGTGGCTGCAGGAGGTATGCCCCAGAACTGGATCTAATTGTGGTCTCGACTTAGCAGGTACAAATTCATAACTGCTCCACAGGAAATAAAAGTAGTTATTTAAGATTTACACAGTGAGTGATGTGTGACTTACTGAGTCCCATTCAAGTGTTTGTATGCATGAACACAAATACAACTGCAAAAAAGACAAAAAGGTGGACATGGTACAGCAGCAACAAGACTTACTCTGAAGACTTACAGTTGCAGACCTTAATAATTTTTATTTTTAAATATTTGATACTTTCACTGTGGGATTTGTGCAATGAGACAGCTGAAGTAGTTTGAGAGAGCTGAAAGAAAATTATCTTACTCTTAAGCAGAAAAGCACAAAGTGTAATTTGCCAGTCTGCCTGGGAATGACTTTCCCGGAAGAAAAACTCCCTCACAAAAAACACCACCACCACCACCCCTCCCCCCCAAAAAAAACCCAAAAAAACAAAACCCAAAAACTAAAGGAAGAAGCTTCACAACATCTACAATAAATGTAGATATCTAAATGAAGCAATGGCTATTGTAAGGAATAATATGATGTCAGAATAATTAATTCTGGTGTACAGTTCGTTACAGTTTCACAGAATGGGGATCAGCTTTGAAACACAGATAATATTTATATTCTTCAGTTCTAAAAGTTCATAGAATCATAGAATCATAGAATCATTGAGGTTGGAAAAGACCTCTAAGATCATCGAGTCCAACCGTCAACCCAACACCACCATGCCCACTAAACCATGTCCCTAAGCGCCTCATCTACACGTCTTTTAAATACTTCCAGGGATGATCACTCAACCACCTCCCTGGGCAGCCTGTTCCAATGTTTAACCACTCTTTCAGTAAAGACATTTTTCCTCACGTCCAATCTAAACCTCCCCTGGTGCAACTTGAGGCCATTTCCTCTCGTCCTATCGCTTGTTACTTGGGAGAAGAGACCGACACCCACCTCGCTACAACCTCCTTTCACGTAGCTGTAGAGAGCGATGAGGTCTCCCCTCAGCCTCCTTTTCTCCAGGCTAAACAGTCCCAGTTCCCTCAGCTGCTCCTCAGAAGACTTGTTCTCCAGACCCCTCACCAGCCTCGTTGCCCTTCTCTGGACACGCTCCAGCACCTCAATGTCCTTCTTGTAGTGAGGGGCCCAAAACTGAACACAGTATTCGAGGTGCGGCCTCACCAGTGCCAAGTACAGGGGCACGATCACTTCCCTACTCCTGCTGGCCACACTATTTCTGATACAGGCCAGGATGCCATTGGCCTTCTTGGCCGCCTGGGCACACTGCCGGCTCATGTTCAGCCAGCTGTCGACCAACACCCCCAGGTCCTTCTCTGCTGGGCAGCTTTCCAGCCACTCTTCCCCAAGCCTGTAGCGCTGCATGGGGTTGTTGTGGCCAAAGTGCAGGACCCGGCACTTGTCCTTGTTGAACCTCATACAGTTGGCCTCGGCCCATCGATCCAGCCTGTCCAGGTCCCTCTGCAGAGCCTTCCTACCCTCGAGCAGATCAACACTCCCGCCCAACTTGGTGTCATCTGCAAACTTACTGAGGGTGCACTCAATCCCCTCATCCAGATCATCAATAAAGATATTAAACAAGACCAGCCCCAAAACTGAGCCCTGGGGAACACCGCTCGTGACCGGCCGCCAACTGGATTGAACTCCATTCACCACGACTCTCTGGGCCCGGCCATCCAGCCAGTTTTTGACCCAGCGCAGAGTCCACCTGTCTAAGCCGTGAGCCGCCAGCTTCTCGAGGAGAATGCTGTGGGAGACAGTGTCAAAGGCCTTACTGAAGTCCAGGTAGACCACATCCACAGCCTTTCCCTCATCCACTAGGCGGGTCACCTGGTCATAGAAGGAGATCAGGTTGGTCAAGCAGGACCTGCCTCTCATGAATCCGTGCTGGCTGGGCCGGATCCCCTGGTTGTCCCGCTCATGCCTTGTGAGCGCCCTCAAGATGAACCGCTCCATAATCTTCCCCGGCACCGAGGTCAGGCTGACAGGCCTGTAGTTCCCCGGATCCTCCTTCCAGCCCTTCTTGTGGATGGGCGTCACATTGGCAAGCCTAAAGTTGATTTATTTCATCCATTTACTTAATGTTGTCTAAGGTGGAATGGAAGCTGGAGATGATCTTCATATGAAGATGGTTGCTTAATTTCCTCAGCCATGTTTTAAACACACCCTTCCACCGAACTAGTTTGAACTGTCTCTAGGCTCTGTTCTTCCTTGTGTGTATGTAGTGGGACAAGAATCTCTACAGGGGTGCTGCAAGAGGTGAGTTTTAAATGTAACCTGTTGTGTACATAAGTATAAAATCTGTTATTTCACAGATGGAATTAAGCTGTTAATGTTCATAATATAGAAAAATACTGTCAGAAATTAAACAGACTGTTTCCTTCCACATCAGGAAATCATTGAAAGCTTCACAGGAAATCTTTTACCAGTATTCTATCTCAGGATGTGTATTACCCATGAATTAGTTTTTAACTTCACATCAGATGAATGCCTAAGCCAAACCATTCCATGGAAGGTGATTTTCTAAGAAATTAAATGCCATGGAAAAATTTCACCAAAACCAAATTTCTCAAAAAGGAAATAATTTCACAGTCAAGGAACGTATTCTAATAATGCAAATTTCACAATTAAAATCTATCAACTGAACTGATTAAAACATAAAGAGAGGTTGGTTTACACTGGAACTTTATTCAAAAAAGCTAAGCTTATTTTGTGTTATCTTGGTGTTCAGATGGACTCTTCTTCAACATGGCCATCAGTTGTCTTTCAATTACACAGGCCCTTTTTTAGGAGGAAGATGGCAGCAGATTTCCTGCTTCTTAAGAATCTAATTCCCAACACTATTGTTTGATCTGCCAACTAGGTTTTACATTACATAGTGACATAATAAAGACTATCAAAGCAGTGTTTTCTCTAAGCAAGATTTCCACCTACTAGAAGCCCTACAGTTTTGGAGAAAATTGATTGGACAACACTCACGGTAAGAAAAGAGAGGAAATCACTTGCAACTTCATTCATCAAGGACAGAAAAAAAGACAATTTAGTTGCATCACCTCTGTGCAGCCAGAGAAGACAAATCCTTTGCACTCATGTCAGTCGCAATTTCCTGTGAATTAAAAACAGTGAAAGAACTAAGTACTTTCATTTAAAGCAGGACAAGCCATCGCTTTCGTTCTTTCATATGAAAAGGAACTGTGAGCTCTCTTCTACAGCGGTAGCTCTTTTAATTTCAAGCACTACACAACGTTTCCTCATCTGCAAAGTTATTTCCTTTTGAGGATGCCTTGGCTTTAGTCTGTTCTCATGAGAAAACTCCCCACATGATAATGTCCCTTGAATCTAATAATTTTCACTGCCTTTCCCTGAAGTGTTAATTTTGCTGGTGTGTTCATTCATTGTTAGGTGATCGCATTTCTATTATGTGATGCATTCTGCAAGTCTGCAATATTCAAGTGGCTTTATTGCAGCCGCAAATAGACACAGGAGCTCATTGATCATTTCTCTCAGTTCTTTCTAGTTCAAATTACACTACATAAAACTGAAATATGTTTATGAGCATTTCAATAGAAGATGGTTAAATTTTGTGTTGTGAGTAAGTGGTGGAAGACCCCTTAAAAGGCTGAAATATATAAAATGTACACTTTTATAATCCCAAAGGAAGACATCATGTTGTGATAACACAATATTTAAATGACTTGCTGGGAGGTAAAACACCTAAACTTTGAATCTAGGAGATTTTGTCATTGGATCACAGCTGATTTTACACACCCTTCATGCATTCAACACAGAATTTTAAACTATTTTATTAATTTATTTTTAGCTAATAATACAACCCTTCTGCTGTACCCAATAAAGAGTTCTGTTTTGTACAAAGGGAATAATCATAAGGATATACAGTAAACAATAAGCCATGCAAACTGCATTTGCAAGAGTGCTTCCTTTATTGCTCCTGCGCTGATCATTTCAAAGAAGAACTGAGCAATTAAATTGTCCTCATCAGTTGAGTTGGAACTATTTGTGTTCCATACTAGAAAAAGAGGCATCTTTGAAAAATAATGCATTACTTCTTATTTTCCATTTCACACTATTCCCATGTAAGATTTTAATGACCCTACCCAAAAAAGTAGAAGAACATATGCAAAATTGAAAAGCTCTTAAGCCTTCAGGAAAAGGTTGCTGTTTCCACATCTTACAGAACAATGTTTCTTGATTCAGAGATACTTTACTTTAAGCCTTTCTCAAAATGCCTGGAAGTTTTAAATTTTGAAAGACAAATCTGTGATGACATCCAAGGGAAGCCATTACTTGGAGATATAGGAGGCCAATCTTCCTCAAGACAGATGGTCACACACCAGGGCTGTCTTCTGTATCCTGACTTTTCTACTATATTATCATTCCATAAGAATAAATAAATATTACCTTTTTTACTGGTAAAATCTGATGCAGGACTAGAAATAGACTTGTAAAGAAATGTCACCTTTATAAGAGACTAAACAGAAAAGTGAGGTACAATATGAGTATCTCTGATGTTCTGTAATACGCACATGGAGACAAAATGATCAGAATTTTCTTTCATCGGTTTTCTCCTGTAATTATTCCATCCCTCATTTCCTTCCCACTAAAAATAAAATATAGCTATTTCCCTCATATGAAGACAAATTCCTTTGTGAACCGCTGTGACATTAGATTGACAAAGCCCAAGTGGGCTCAGTACAGTAACACTGTTAGATGAAGAAAACTTTATTTTATTAATTATGTTACAAAAACAGTGAGTAAAAATCCTGCTTATGAAACCCTGACCATATCTGGGATGTCAACATTTGCTTCAGTTTGTTGAGTAACCTACAGAAAACAGAATGAGTCTAACCGTTTAAGTTTAATGGTAGAGCTATTTGAGCTGTATTTTGGCTGGGAGAGCTCTGCATTGATCATTATTCTCTTCACATCTGTTGCTGTTCTCAGCAGTGAGACCCAATGACCCAGCAGGCCGCCTCCTTCAGATGCCTGGAAAATGAGCCATTGCTTCAGAACTTGCCCTTTAAATTTACAATGAGCAGACTATATCCTACCACTAAGCCCACTGATTTAAAAAGATGGTTTTATGGTACTGGAGAATACAAAAGTGCCAAAACAGTTCCATAATATTTGAGATCTACCTCTCAGGTTAGTCAGGATGTGAGATACTTAGTAGTCAGCTCCAGTTTCTTACAGAAATTCCTGAGACACTGGCTTAACTGCCAATGTTTTGGAGTCTTTTTTCCCCTCTTTCTGGTATCTTTGTGTTGGAATTTTTTCAGCAAAATGTATCCTCCAAGCCAGTTCATCCACAGCAGTTATTACTCAGCCAGGTTCACAGAGTAACAGTCCCTCATAATATCATTTGTCAACCTTTGAACTCCCTTTCTCCCTTTGACTCAACTGTCATTCTAAAATGGGGGACTACAACTTCCTGCTAGAAAACAGCTGTAAAAAGTGATGAACTTCTCCATCCAGCTCACAAAGGGAGTAAAATGAACCTTTTCGCTAATGGCAACAGGGAGGATTCTCTTCTCTGTTTTGTTAAGCTAAACTAACCAGCTCTGCCTCTCAGCTCCCAGTGACTCTGGTTGACTCTGGATGGGCTTTGGTGTTACAGAGAACAGAATTTGACCTGGAGACATTTACATGCCAGACATCAGGAATGATTGAAAATCTGCAATGGAGGCTCAAGTATTAGAAAATACATATTGAATTTCTGTATGCCTGCTCCTGCTACTTAATCCCAGCAATAACCATGGTGACCATTGCAGAATGATGCCCACAGAGGTCAAATGCAATAAAGCCTGTGTGTCAGAAAGCAAAGACTAATTTAACTCTTCTCAAGCTGCTTTTGCAGTTTCCCATAATTAAGGAATCAATAAATATAGATATTTTTATAATGTAGTATATTATGTCTGCAGATAGTGCACAAATGCCTTTGAAGTAGTCTATGTAAACCAAATATTGTGTTTTACAATACGATATATCTCAGTGTCAAATATCCAGCCTGTATTATACTTGCCGTATCATTATATAGCACGCATTACCAGCTAAAGGGCTTTGGTACTGTTTAATCTCCAATAAAATTATTTAACAATGTCTTCTATGCCATTAATCCAAGCAATTCATATTCATTTCAGTTTTCTCTATACAAAGCAGCAGTGTCTGCCTGTCTAAAGGGTTTAAGCTTATGTGCAATAAAATGATATTACATTTCACTCTGAAAAGTTATGCTATGTAGGGGATTATGGAAGTACTGCAAGTGGCACCAATCATCAAATAAACTCCAAGGGGGAACAGGAAGATTTGTCCTTTTTTTTCCTGTATGAAATACGAAATAAAAAAAGAATCCTTCAATTCCTTCCCTCCCCCAACTTTGTCTTTCACAAGCTCTAATCCTCTCTTGGGTTTTCTCCAAAGGTTTTATGGGCCACTGTATGAAACCTGCTGTCATACTGATCACTGCAAGATGACACTTTAAAAATATAAATCCAGAGAGAGCGTGATAACCTTCATTGTCAAATGGAAGGCAAAAAAGGCAGCAAATGCACTCAAGTGAGTTTTTTAAAGCTAAGTAAAAAGGTGACAGAAAGACTGAAGAGCTTGTCAGCCTGGGCTATGTCTGGTGGTTGAAAGGAGTAAAAGAAGTCTAACATGATTCTTTTCAGAATTTAAATTATTGCAGACGATGATGATATTGTGTCTAAAGGAAATCTTCAGTGAAGAACTTCCTTTATTTAACAAGCAATAAACAAAGAAGAATGAATTAAACCGGTATAGGCTATTACTTGTCATCACCACCCTCAAACTGCAGTCTGGCTTAGAGCCGAAAACATCAGGCTCTTCAGAATTCCTTTTAATGCGGGAAGTAACACAAAACTATGTTAGCATTCTTGGATAACAGGGGGGGGGAAGCCCAGAGAGCAAACCAAACAAATGGATCAGCTTCTCCGTTAGAGTATATTGGCCTGAAGCAAAAATCACATTGCTGCAAGACAAAGAGAATCAGCCCATGACGTGTGAACATCACAGCAGTGTTCATATAAACTGGAAAAATGAATGCTAAAATAAAAGTAATGAAAAATATACACCAGTCTTTATGAAACTAATCAATTTACTTAATTTTCATTGAAGTTTCCTTTGTTTCCCTTCTTCTCTTTCCTGATTTAGACCCTCTAGGCAAGTAATATATAATATTTAATGGGATCTGTGTTAATGCTAATTGTTTTCAAAGCAACTGTGATCTTTAAACTGATTTGATTTCTATTGCCTGCTTTATTAGTTTAATATGAGTTAATTCTCCTTTTGGGTGTTTCTCTTAAACTATATAATCCTCAGATGAATGTATTAATGTCTTTTGAAGTTGAAAATCTAGCCCCAAGAGAATGAGGGAACTAATTTTTAATCAGCAGCTTTATAGGTGATTTTTGTCCCAGCTTTAGTCACAATGGTGGATGTATAAGGGAGTAGGTCTTTCTCAGTATGGCACCTCAGTGCTAAACTCCAAAGAAGAACAAAAATGTACAGGCACAAAAGATGGTGTAAAGCAGTTTCTGTTCACCTACCAATAAGCCGCCTTTTATCTGAGCTAACCTTTCCCAAGGCTGGACGCAGCTGTCCAGGCAGCAGGCAGCTGCTTCCTTATCGGGTGATTAACAGTGTACTTAGGGAAAGGGGAAGAACCACCCCACTTCACAATCCCAGATAAATCCACCTCAGCTCTTCCATATATTTATTTACAGTGTCATCCGTTTGTCCAGTTTTCAAAAAAACTATGATTTTCTATTTGGTGGCCATATTTGGCTACCCTATTATGAATTCGTAAAGACAAACGTCAGGGCATGTGTGTTCCAATAACATGTACATATTTTGCTCTTTTTTTTTCTGAACAGATAATTAACTCTGACAAGAGCCTTTCAAAGTAATATATGATCTTACTCAAACTTCCTTCAGTCCCACAGCCTGAATCAAACCAATGAGCCTTGGTAACAAATACAGAAATAAATTAAGAACCCATCAGATAGACAAAAATCTTCTGACCTTCTCTGAAACATGTCTCCCCATGCAGTCAATGGGTTTATCATGTATCAGTCACTTTGTATCATTGGATGGACCTCAGACTCCAGATACATTAAAAAAAAACAAACCTCTGAGGATGGGAGTATTTTTGCCAATGCCAACTATTTAGTTAAATGCAAAACTTAAAATAGAATGGTGGTTGTAATAAAAAAAAAAGTTATACCTGAGTTTTTAGTAGTCTTTTCTGGCTTTAAACTTGAAGCAAGGATGAAATTGTAGAAAACTTCACACTAAGAAAAAAGCAAATCCCACTTGACTCAAGTGTTGCTCATCTATGATCAAAACTATACTTTGAAAACAGATTCCAGGGGATTAGAAGTCTGAACTGAACTAATGTTATAAAAACTGTGCTTTTACAGGGGGACTGCTTTTCTGGTTTGATTATCAGCATTGTAAATGCATGCAGAAAGCATCAGCTTTGCTCCCTTTTTCTGCTCTCCCAGAAGCTTTTCCAATTTTGTTCAAAGGCTGCAATAGGGATAAAAAGAGGCATTTAAAGACATCTCAAAAGCAAAAATAGAATTTAAATAGCTATTCCCAAAATTGTTTTCTTATATTTTTAAATAGAACTAAGTTACAGCTATAACGGAAATGATATCTGTAAAAATAATCATTCAGGATTTTACAGCGTATCAGCTTTAACTAAAATCTACATGGATCAAGATTCTAATAATTTCTTCCACCTCCATAAACCAAATTAGTTGTGTCCAACTGTAGGGCAAGCATTTGAAATTAAGCTTAATTCTCTGTTTCCCAGTTTCTCTGTTCTTTATGAGGCACAACCAGAAACAACAGAGGACATGACGTCTGATAATCTGTAAAGCTGCAGGAGTAGATAGCTTTCCTTAACATTACTGATTTAGCATTGCATTTACAAATTAGTGCTTCTGCTCCCTAGCTATACATCTCCATCCAGTTGAGTTCTGTTCATCAGGAATGTTAGACATCAAGCAAGTAACATATGAAAGCAGGCCTTTTTCAGGTTAGAAACTACTTCAATATCAGCCATCAATCTAAAAATAAAATAAAAATGAAAGGTTAGCAGTCTTCCCCTCCCTAATCAGGAGATTCCAAGGCCCTCACACAAACGTTGGGACTTAGGACACTTGGATGTACCAGTGAAAAAGTACGAAACTCTATCTACTTTTCCCTAACCCTTTAAAACAGGACTGAGGGAAAATTACCTGTCCAGTCATCCTCTGTTAGTGCCTATTCTTCCAAAAGGACTATTTTGTTCTATGAAACTTCACTATTTCTTTTCTTTTCTTAAGATAATGGAGAAGTCCTGCGAGAACAATATTCCTAATACAAACCAACCACAAGAAGAATGCCTGCAAGCAGCACAGTGCTTTACTGCAGCGTGCCCGTGGAGAGGAGAGGTGGTTCTTTCCAACTTCCAGGGGAAAGCTGTAAAATGTAATGAAATTTCCCCTTTGGTAAGGGATGCAGTGATCCCATGGAGTTCTAATGATTCTTTCTGCTACAAGGAGGATTCTTTCCCTGCAGCCTGAGATACGGTACAGTTGCTGAGAGGAGGAAGTAAGGGTTGGAGTAATGAAGAGCATGAACAACACACATGAAGAGCAACAGTATACCTGATGTTTTAAAGAGTTTTTCAGTTGACCGGGCTTTTGCTATCTCTAAACTCAGTGAAGTATATATCTTTTAAAACCTGAAAAGTGTTTCCTGTAATTACAACAATATAAACGTATAAACCATACTGTCGTATAACCACATTATCCTTTTATTTGGATATATTTTATTTGTCTCATCTGGCATTAAACTATTGTTTTGCTGTATTTTGTTAAGGAAGCTACATGCTGGGTTCTAGTCTATGCATAAAATGGGTGAAGGTAAAACAGAAAAGCATCCAATATAGGATGGATATAGAGGAAAAATTTCTTTACTGAGAATGGTTAAACATTGGAACAGGCTGCCCAGGGAAGTGGTTGAGTCACCATCCCTGGAAGTATTTAAAAGACGTGTAGATGAGGCGCTTAGGGACATGGTTTAGTGGGCATGGTGGTGTTGGGTCGATGGTTGGACTCGATGATCTTAGAGGTCTTTTCCAACCTTAATGATTCTGTGATTCTATGATTCTATATACTGTAAAAATACACCAAAGCAAATGGGAAAATTTGAAAGCCCTATTACACAACATGGAAATGATCCTAAATGTCTATTCATGGATGATGTGTGTGAAACAGAACAATAGTTGATATCAGTGCTTTCAACTCTCCCAGCTCAGCTGATAAATGATCTGAGAACACAATGACTGACAAACTTGCAGCAACAAACTTTTCACAGACTGAATACACAATAGACAGTTTAAGTGATAAGAGGATTTAAACAACCAAATCCTATTGTTTCAAAACGAAACATTTAAGTACCTTATTAATTTTAATTTTATAGCTCTAGCAGATGATGTAATTCCACAGATCATCTCATCACTAAGGTACTAACATTACTAAAGTGTTATTAAAAACAAATATTTTTTTTAAATTCCAAAACAGTGTACTTTCAAAAACTGAAGCAAATCTCTGCTTTACATATAATTTTCTTGTAACTTTGCAGCACTACAGGGATCACAGTAGTGGTCTTGAAACTAAGCCTGTTGTTCTCTACTTTTCAATGCTTATTTTGTGGTTGTTCATTCTGCCTGATCACTTTCAAAACATCCTGGTATTTTGATAATTTTCAGAGTATCTTCAGATTTAGACAAGGAGGTCAGGGAAGAAAAAGCATATTCTTTATCTTATTAAAATCCACCCAGAGTTTTACAACCATCAGAACTGTCATTTAAAGTCCTTGTTTAACATGACTAGACAGAAATACTGCTAAAATTTCTCTTTGCTCAATAAAAATTGAGCATGCTTTTGAGAACTCACTTCTGTATGGCATCTAACTGAGTTTCTAGAAAAGACACAGACAAGCTAACTTCATATTTAGCAAGTGTCATCTAACTGTTTCCTAACTCATTTTGGACTAGGGAAAATGCAGTAAACAGGAAGACCATGTATTCAATATTGTATTAATATTAATAATGTGACCTTTGTGACATTTTTGTGCATCAGAGATTTATACCTTGGCAAAAACCCGATATAATCTATGATTAGAACCCAGATGTCTGACATGATGGGCAAAGGTTGCCTTCTGTTAACTGCACTGCCTCTAAGAAAGCATATCTGAAAGTTAATGCAATTGGTTACCTGACCTGTGGTATGCATGCATATGCAATCTGCTATTTCCACGTATTATGACTAGCAGCTGGTACACTGTGGATAACAGCTCAGGGCAAACTTTAATAATTAGTTCTCTAAATAAGTACTAGAAATTTGGGGAACTTTTGTGCACTGAAGATCAATGGTCCAAGCTTCAAATTTTTGTTGATAATGACATTATAGTGGATATAATGGACAAGACGATTGTGTAACTGAAGACTTCACGACTGGCAAACAAACTCATAAAGGGCAAAATTATTGTTGAAGGAACAACCTTTAGCATGCTGTTTCCTTAATTTTGATAAGTTTGTAACCTGTTAACCTCTACTGATTTGGTTTGATAAACCAAATTACTAATTTGGTTTGATAGCATGCATATATATATATACTCATATTCTTTCTATATAGTCGTAAAATACATACATAAGCATTAACTTCCCCATCACCTTTCCAGCTGATATTGGTGGCTATCTTCCCATTAAGAAGTCAGCTCTTATGGTGGATAATGTAAGAGGGTACAAATAACTTTTGTTATGCATATGACATGAGATTTGTTTTAGAGTTTTGTGTTTACAAAATGCTTTCATAAATACTTGGAGATGGTTTGTGAAATTAAATAGTTACTATTACAAACATTGCTATTTTCATAGACACTTTTCAATAAACTGGGAAATTTACAGGCTGACATTTACCAATTTAGGTTCTATAGGAGAAATACGTTTGAAAAATCATTAAATGATATATAGAACTCTCTACTTCTATTGTCATTCTGGTTCGCTCATACAGAATGTGTCAGTGTTTACAGACCAGACAGTCCATTTTCAGCATTTTTAATCTTCCACAGATTTGACCATGAATCAATCCTGGTTGGGAGATCTGTTGTGAAAGAATTAACCTACCTGAGCTTGTGGGTTCAGAAATAGAAAGGAATAAAGAACAATCAAAACTTGAGAGAGAAAATAGATGTTCCTAAAGATTCTCACTCCTCTTTTCATAGAGAAAATCTTTAACTTCTTTGCCAAAAAAAAAAAAAAAAAAGTTATTGGGTCATCAGAACTTATTGTTGGGAAACTTGAATTAGAGATTAAGAAAAAAATGAGTCTGATGACGTATAATTTGGCTTCTCAGCTATAAGGAGAGTGAGAAATGCCTGGAAGGATTTACTGAACACATTTCACGGAAAAAACAATAGAATAAAAAATCTTTAGTGACATTATGAAAAGCAGATTTGGGGTAAGAGACAAGCTGATGTGTAGATGAAAACGGATAAAGATTTTTAAAAGGCTGATTATCTGTAATGTAAGCAAAATAGATATTAGAGACTTTCCAGTTGTTTCAGAATTTATTGCTGAAAATCTCTGATTAAGTTCAGGAGATAAAAGGAAAAAAAAATTTTAAGAAAAATCAAAATGTATTCTGTAATTATGGAATTTGACATTAGAAAACAATTGTGTTGGTTATTCTGGAAATGAAATTATTCTCTTCAAGTGATATTTTCTGGCTTCATCTTCATCCATTTTCCAGAACTGATGAGTCAATATTTCGAACATTGCAATATTTATCATTACAGAATTCAGAAGAGTTGTCCTTTTAAAAAAAGTTCTATTTTTCCTTTCTTACACATGAGAAAATAAAGTACAGGGGGGTAAGGTTCAGATCCTCAAAAATATTCAGACAATTTCTAGTAATTTCAATTACTATTCCTACCAACCCTTCCTCAAGTGCAGAGAAGTAGTTTGCAGGCAGTATGGAACTGAATTATTATTGTCTGTGGCCATGTAGACAACTGGATGCTCCCCTTACACACAGAACATATTCGTGTCTAGAGTTTCTCATCTAAATAAGATAAGAAGTGTATCAAGGTGTCTAAACTAGTGCAGTGAATCAGTAAGGTTCTGTTTCTTCATAGAACATGAGCTATAGTCTCAAGTTTGTTCTCAGTCCCAAGGTTTACCAAGTATATTTTTATGTATTTCTACATAGCAGTTCCAAGTGACTAATTCCTGCAGAAATGTCTATGGGCAGGACTATGAGATAACTGCTGGATGGAAATGTTCTCTCTAAGGTTTCCTTTCCTTTTCCTGTTGTGGAAAGTTTTGCATGCAATAACGAACTCTTTGACAATCCCTACCAGTCACCATGGGGTCAGCAGAGGGCCTTTGCCTCCATGCTGCCTTTTGGAGTGCAGTACCTCTTGCTCCACTCCCCTACTCTCATTCAGTAACCTACCTTCTTGGAAGGAATTAACTTACTTTTATTAAGATACAGATGTTGTTAACATCTGCACCTTATGCATTATGACATGTTTAGTTGAACTCTTTTAGAATCTGCTGATCTTACCATTGCAAAATTTCTGGTAAAAGCATTCCTGTTCCAAACCCTTTGTAAAAAAATGCTTTACTGTTGATTTCTTACCCATTCTTGTTCACTGTGTAACATGAAGGATTCTGTTGTATACCTTAGAGACCATACTTTATTGGATAGCAAAGTTACAGAACACAAATAAGTCTGGCATGGGAGCCTGTGTATACAATAATAGTGGACTTTTTTTCCTCCCCCACTAAGATATTATAGTCTCCAATAATACCAAGACCAGAGATGTATTAAGAAGAAAAGAACAATGCAACTAGATTCAGTAAGGTTTGAGCTTTTTAGTAAGGTGGATAGACCAGTAAGCAGAAATGAGTTAAGGAACGGTAAAACTATTAGCCTGGGGGCAAGGAATTGAAACTAAGAATGTGTTAAATAGAACCACAATATTGCTCTATCCATGGCTTAGAAAATGGACCTGGAAGATTTTGTAGATAAATCTTTGAGCTGCATATGTGTTTGGAGAAATCAGGACTGAAATTAATTCAAAATAGTTGGCTTGTGTTTTTTTTAATCCAAACTGCATTGTTCAGTACTTCTCGTCTAGGGAACTAGTGAAGTGAGTGGTTAAAGCAGGCTTCAGCATTCTCAGCTCTGTTGCTGAAATGCTGTATAAATTTTAGAAGTCACTAACTCCATCATCCATCTCAGTTTCTCAAAACCCCGAAAATAATCATTCTCATTTATGTCACTAGTGAAAATGTTTACAATTATAGACTCTTTTTTCAAGATGTCCTGTTACACAAACTGCATTTTATTGGTTTTTTTGCCAAGAATAAACAGTACAGAGGACTGAATGAACAGTCTTTGGAGTTTAGTGTAGATATAATCAAAAGATCAAAGCTGGTGCTTTGCTAAAAGTGAATGTCTGTGACAGTGGCTCATTTGTTTTATGATAAAGTCATTCTGAACAGTAGGGCTCTGGAAAAATCCTGTACTCTGACAAATTTCAATTAGGTTAATTACATTCTGCTTCCCTAAATTCCCCCTGCAGTTTCAGATGGAGACAGCTTTCTTAATTTCCTTTCCTAGCATGTTGTATAGAGTTGCTGTGTTTTGGTAAATAGCTGCTACATTCCACCCAACATGTGGCTGATCTAATTCCTTCTTCTTCAGTAGCTGCACAGTGTGAATTTTGCCTTATTACATTGAGAAACTTTCTGTCTTAGGCAAGAGGAAAGGACAGATTCCCTTGGTGTTTTACATTTCGAAAGTCATATAAAAGTGTTTACGTGAAAGTGAGAATCCGTCCCTGAACCCTTTTTCCTGGAATAACTGATCTGAAGAGAATAACTGTGTGTGTGTGTGTGTGTGTGTGTGTGTGTGTGTGTTGATGGTGAAGGAACAACACAAGTTCAGGCAAAAATTTTGCCATGCATTTTCTGCAATTTTATCTTTCTTTGAGATGCTTTTTCTCTGTCTTTTGCTCGTAAAGGGGACTTAATCTTGATTGTGGTTACAGAAAGTTCAGTCACATTTCTCTCCTTAGTTCTTCAGCTCTCAGTCATATAACTTGACTTAGGCCTGACATCGCTCTATCTCTACTTTTTGTTCCTATATCAGTGTGCTACAATAACTTGATCTTAACACAGGGTATATATTTACCAGCTCACTAAAAACAGCTGCAGAATCCTATTTCAACTCTTCTGTGTTAGCTCTGCTGTGTGTGTGTTGTGGCAATCCCCACTCTATGCACAGTTTCTTCCTTCTTTACCAGCACTTTTTGTGGGTGGTATGATATCATTAGGATCGAGACTAAAGATATGTTGAAATAAAATGGGACTGTACATCATTATTCACACCAAAAGTTGATGTGCTTTGTAACAGGATTGACTCAGGGGCTCAACCAGCAGTTCCTGATCTTGATCCTGAATGCTAAGTGAAAAAGTCCTTTTTTCTCAAACATAATCCGTAGAGCATTATATTTGGTGGACTTAAAGGACTTTAAGGCATTAAAAAACCCTGAAAAATCTGATCTACTCCCTCAATCCACTCTATCCTGAATTTAAAGGTGATGTAGCATTTTATGTTCTACTGGTTTCTTTTAATATGTAAATAACCATTTTAATAAAAAAAAAAGTACACCAAGTAAACTTTGGCATTTCTTTCTAAAATTAGAAAATATGGATAGAAAACATAGTCTGAGGTATTTCATAATGCATGGTAGATAAGATAAATAAGAAAGTTGTCTTTGTGGCTAGGCTGAAATTTCCAAATTATTTTAGTAACTTATCAAAACATCAGCAAATCAGGCAATATAAAGGCAATGTTCACATTCTGATATAAGGAGTGCATCCCAACTTGTACCTGGCCACAGACAGTAATATGATTTCATGACTTCTGTAATGTAATCATTACATCTTATCAAACTTCCAAAAAGAACACTGAAAATGTTTCATTTGGATTCAGAAGGCTAGAATACAGCTGGTTCAGATTCCAGATCAGACAGTTTGCTTTGCTTTTAAAAATTTGGAGCACAGTTACACAGCCATATGGAGAAAGATTAATGTCTCAATTCTTTTTTCTTTTTTTTTTTTTTAAACACTTAAAATATACATAGATAATCAAGCATCTGTACAGTATCTGTGTTTCCTTTGCATTTCAGATCACAACCACATCTAACAATTTCACTAGTACCAAATCCCGCTGATTATTAATACAATTAAACTTGTTGAATAGTCACATTAGGATTGTTGCATTTCAAGATCACTGAGAGAGAGAAAAGGGTCAGACACATGCACTACAAATCCAAAACTTACAGTAAATGGAAACATTTCTGTGAAGGTAAGTCTGTATATTCCAGACATCAAATAAGTAAACTTTACAAGTGTCTCCTTGATCTGAATCCTATCAGGAATTAGAGTTTGCATTTTACCTATGAAAGAAAAAAAAAAATTATGTTATTTGAGGCATTGTTATGAATGGTGACAATGTATTTATTGTAACCAGTCTGTCATATTTTGTTTGAAACTTGAAACTTATCTACTAGTTCAATAATTGAGAATGGGTCAGAGATCTTATAGAGCAACAGAGACAATTAGTTGTCCTAGTATGAGTTCTGGGTGTGAATTAAATCTATAGTACACTGGCTGCTGCTTATCCTTTTATAAACAAACTGTTCTACTTTTTCTTGGCTTCTTAATCTCATTGTACAAAATAACCTACCAAACCAGCAGTATTTGCCTTGTTAGCTAGGAAACTTGTCAAGAGTATAAGACAATTATGGGTGGAAAGAGAAAATCAGTTTTTTAAAGAAAGTGGAAAAAAAAATTAAAATTTCTCATTCCATTTCTTTTTTTCTTCTCCAAAACAAAGCTATTAACTTAACATCAATCATTTTTAACAGTAGAGGCAGGAAATTATTTTGAACCTTTTTAATATAGGCAAAAAGTTCTGAGTTTTTTCATGTGATTATCACACTCTTGTCTTCCAGAGACAAGAGTGAAAAGGTCTGAATGCTGTTTAGAATGTCTCAGTTCCAAACTACTCCTCTATGAATAATAACAAAAGAAGAACAAACAATTAGCAAGATGTCATAAATTTCCTTAGTTTTTCTACTGTGGCAATTCACTCATACAGACTTTTCATTCCAAACCCTGAGTGTTTGTGCCTTGTTTCTTATGCTGCTTCAAGCTTAGAAAAGACTATAGTTTTTTATTCTTTTTTTTTTTTTTTTTTTTTTTCCTTCAAGAATACCAAAATCTGTTCCTTGGAGCTTAGGAAGGACCATTTTCTCCAGGAAAAGAGTTGAATTAGAAAGTTGCCCACTCTTTGCATTAGCATAATGGACAGTTATGGGAACAAGCAAGAAATGCCAAACAACAAAAACCCAGTAATGTTTAGAAGAAAGTTACTGGACAGTTCTGATTTTTTAAATTTTGGTCCCATTAGTTTAAAAATAAGTTTCATACTTAATTCTTGACAAAATATTCTATCCGTTATGCCTCTATGTTCTTTGTCATATACTTGAAAAATAATCTATTACCAAAACCAAAATTGAATGGCTTAGAAAATGTTTAACTTATTTAGGAGTAAAAATGTATAATTAAAAAATCACTCATAATTTTAAACAGTTAAAGATACTGGGAAAAAAATAAAGGAATGGGCTATCCTACAGGACAGTTGACAGTAGAATTTGCTTTTCAGGCAAAGCTCATCACATATAGCATCTTTGGGTGCTATTTTGCTGAAGCAGAAAGACTTTTTTGCACAACAGAAGAAAGCAGGAATATAAGATTCTCTTAATTTCATATGGAAATGATGAAACATTTCTTGCAAAATTCTGATGTTGTTAGTTCATTATTTTTGTTTTTAACAGAACAAAGAGTTTCCCAAGAACAGTCTGCCCTCTATATATCTCCATTAGCTCTCTGCTATATTTATTAGCTACATAAAAAAGGTGAAAAAAAAAAAATAAGGGAAGAATTATCTAGTGCTTTCACCTCAAATCTTGATTGGTACGACAGCAAACAGGCACTGTCTGGCACCCACATATGCTCAAGAGCAAATATGGTTTAAAATGGTAGCAGTACATAAGGAAGTCAGTAGATACAGGGATAAATTTCACATGTGCACAACTGAAGGTCAGAAAACTGAGGTGAAAATCAACTGAGAAGACTAAGAAAAAGAGTACATTGGGAAGAATAGGGAAAAAATTGTTTAGCTCTCCCCCCCTTTTTTTTACACCTCATACTTATCATGCTATATTTTTATATTGATTTTTACTGCTCTGCTATAAAAGCATGTTCATCCAATGCCCTGGGAACTCTCAGCATAATTAAATATATACTAACTAACATTTCTGTCAATTATCCCTGTGTTCAAACCAACTCACTCCTCAGCAGTGTACATACAACAAAGTTAATTAACCTCCTGAAAAAAATCCCCTTGAGGATCCTAAACCAATGTCCTGTGGGGCTGGCTGACATGCATCTCTTTATGATCTCAAGAGAAAGTGAAAGATGGGTTCTGAGGAAAATGTAGGGTGGGTAAGATGTGTTACTGAGGGCTGACTGGCTTGGATTATTGCACACTGACAAACGAAACCCTGGTACAACTGATAATCTTTTAGGCATTGGTCCAGGAAACCTGAGAGACAACTTTGATGCCATCTGAAAGACCAGAGAAATACCGTAGCCTAAAATGTTTCTACAGAATTTTTTCAGTGAAACGAGTAGGCACCAGCTTAAGAGGAAATAAGCAGCACTGAAACAACATCCCCAGTATTTCCAAATTTTCCTTTCAAATGAAAAGGTTTTTTTCTACTTTGAAAGCAAAGAAAAGCTAGTTTTGTTTACTCCGTGACTGGCTGAGAGTCAGGCTATATTAATGGTTAAAGAAAATACTTCTCTGCTTCTCCTTCTTTAAAATTTCTTTTCAGAGTTCCTCATAATTTCCATCAGCTTCATAAAGGAAATCATATTGTTATATTGATTAACAGTGGCTGCATTTTCCAATTATTTCTATAATGAGTTTAGTGGCAATGACCCAGAAAATGGACAAAGACCTCACTTCAGATTAATGTTAATTTGATGTAAATTGTTATTTTTTCCCTTCTCACCAGCAAATGATAATGATAGATCCCCACTGTTAATTAATCAAAACTTCTCAAAATAGAGTTCACCAGGTGGAAATAATTAGCAGTTAATTGTCTCCTGTTTATTACTCTTCAGAGATGTAAACAACAGTCTGGACTCATTTGACAGTATTTACTAAAAGCCCTTTAATAAATGAATTAGAGGCACAAATGTTGTTGTTATGGTATGAATATTTGTGATTGTACACTTGTTTTATAAGACAATTCAATGGACAAATAATCAGCAACTTTCCCTCTAGAAAAACAGCATTTCAGCAGGTGCAAACATTTGCCTTTTGTTTCACCTGCAAGATTTCTTTTTGCTTATTTTTTCTTGACTGAATAATTGAGTGGCAGAAAAAGATGAACAGTGTTTTAATGTGAAATCACACAAAAGCAGGAGGTTTTTGTCTCATTTGCACTTTGATGGCTACAGAAGTTTTGTGTTTTACAAAAAAACATTCTTCACTCAGGCAGAGTAGGAACTTAAGAAACAGATGTATCATCAATATCTTGATGATAATGGTTATAGTGGTGATGACTATTTTTTGGATTTAGTGGTCAAATGTCCCTTAGGTGCCCAAATCCTGTTATGAATTTACATCCAGAAATTAGGCACTTTGCCTAATTCAGAGGAAATTTTAGAAACCAGTTTGCTATTACATTTACAGTAAAATAGATTAACCATCAGAATAATAAATGAGGTTGTTTATGAGCTCTCTTTTCAAAAGAAAGCAGAGAGAGCAATTAATCAAAAAATTATAGTCACATTAAGTTAATCAACAATCATCAGTCTGCAGCTTATTCTTAAAAGAGTGTCACTCTAAAGCCACTGAGATTAGACTCTCTCCCCTTAGAGCTTGGTTTGATCCTCAGATGAAATGTGGCTCGTGGTTTCTGATCAGGCTAGAGCCAAGATTCAAATTCAAAATTTGTGTTCACTAAAGCAGCAGACTTTGTCAAAGGACTCTTTTCTTAATCTCTGGACTGTTTGCCACAAGCAATAGGAAGTGATTTCTTGCCATTTCCACCATGTTACCATTTCACAGAAAGTATTGCATTTTTTCCTATTTGGACAACAAACAATGGTTTTTAAAGTATGAGTGAGAAAACTCACCAAGAATTAAACTTTGGAAGTTTTGTCAGCAAATGTTATGGATCTGTCTGCTTCATTTTTGCTGTTGCCAATATTATAAGTATACCCAAATAATTGTGACCAACCAGGGTTTTAGTAAATTTAAAACCCCAACAGCTTCTATGAATTTTATAATAAAAAAGAAATTCAGTATTTACATGTGTGTTTGTTTAACTTAGAGGAGAAACTTTCAGTGCTGCAAACTCTCTCATATCGTTGCCATGCAGAGCAAGCAATGAATATGATCAGAAAAATATGATGAAACTTTAAAACATTTCTTAATTTTAGTTTTGAAACTGTCACATTTAGTTCCAGACAACTTCATTATTTTCTGCAAGACCTGATCTTGCAGTCAAATCCTTGCCAGTCTGGTGCTGGCATCATTTTATCTCAGATGCCTACATTGTGGAGCCATTAGATAAGGTTCATTGATTATTTTTTTTTTTTCCAGTGTGAAGATTTAATATTTGATTTCATTTCTACCTATAAAGAAAATGCTGGATGTCTTGGGAAAAAAACCAAACCAAACCAAACCAAACCAAACCAAAACACGCTTGTGCTTGCTTTAATCAAACATTACAGTAAAAACAGAAGGATAAACTTCAGCTACCACTTAAAGGACTTAACTGTCAGCTGGTGATAAGCTAGTGTCAGGGCAAGGTCAGGACTCTGTAAGAGGGAGATTTACACTGTTTGACCCCTCTGGATCAAGGTGGTCAGCTTTCAACTGCAAGATTAAGCTAGCAAATTAGAAACACTATGGGCTACCCTAGACATGTTCTTTTCTATAATATTTCTGATTTACTGTTCAGACTGGAGTTTTCTCTCCATTTTGTCTGTCAGAACAAAATTCCAGTGAACTTTATCTCTCATGTATTATTTTGAAAAAACCTGTGAAAAAAATCTCTTTTCTTTAATAAAGAATATATTTCTCTACTAAAAAGTGTATAATTCTTCCATCTGACTAGGTAATGTTCTTGAAATAAATCAATCTGAATTACCTAAAATTAATTTTTTTTCCTCTACAGTGATATTTTGTGGGTTATATTTAGCTTTAAGAATTCCAAAAAGCCCATTTAGCACCATTTTCATTAGAATTTCTCTTTATGACTTTAAAATGTCCTGGCGGTGATCATATATTTGTACTACGTGTAGCTACAGGACTGTTTTCTTAATGCTGTGTGTTAAAACAGCAGGGGGGGACAGCTGATTACTATGTTTTTATACCTGTATAAGTTTATATACACACCTACAAACTCACACATACATGCATGTGCACACACATATACATATATACACACATACACACACACACACACACGTAACCCACTGGATTGGTATAATGGTTGTAATTTTATCTGTAGGTTTATGCTCAGAATTTATGACATCACTCCCCTCTACTGAAATTAGAGTTTGAAGCTCACATGGTGGTATGTTTTATTTATCAGTCTAATTTTAGCATAGATAATACTGAAATATAGACCAAAAACTTTTTTAAGAAGCACTACTGACGTCTAAATGATACAGGCATATATAATTCCCTGTCATGGAATTCCATAGGAGAATTTAATAATAAAATTACTCCAGTTTTATTATTTTCTCCTTGATTTTTCTTTCTCTTGTTTTATGCTTTCATCAATCTCAGCCAGAGACTAGAAACAAAAACCCAGGTGGATTTGCAAGCTTTGCTTTTCATATTAAACAGAAATATGTAATATTCGGATAAGTTTTTTCAGCCTTGGAATTAGAGACCTTGAAATTGGAACTGATTTTACACTTTCCTATAATAATATTTTTATGAGTGAAATTGGAAGAGTAGCACTCAATGGGAGAAGAGGGAAAAATGGACCTGGCTGCTGCTACAGGGATATTTATGGGGAGTTTGATGTTTTGCTTGGAGAATAAAGGAGAGCTTTTACTGCAAATACCTACATAAGGGTCTTTTTGTTCTGCAGAGCACATTCTTTTGACCCTCCCTCTTGCCTGAGTTTCCCCCTCCCCTTCTACTAAACAGGAAAAAAGAGGCTTAATTTTTTTTAGGGATAGAGTTGACCATTTTTAAATGTTGGCATTGTCTTTGGCCAAGCAAATGGAAACCTTTTCTTTTTATATTCACACTAATAATATAAAACATTTTATATAGAGATTTCTGCAACTTGCAGAGGTGACAGGTAACATATTCCGTACTTAACAGGTAAGGAACTGAAACAAAGGACCAAGGTTAGCCTATAGGCTGGTAACACAGTCTGTACCCAAATACTTCTTCCTAGTCCAGTGTCCTACCTACCAGTTAGTGCGCAACTCATTTCTCTTTGGACCTCCCTCCTGCAACAGCTGAAAGGGCAGATCATGGATTACCCCAGAGTATTGGCCAGAGGCAAGGAAGAATTTGTATGAGCTATTGATTGCATGTTATTTTGATCCATATAAAAATTATATTTTATTAAAAATAAATAAAACCAAAACAAGCACAAAATTGACAGAATTGATGAAATCTCATGTGAACATGAAGGGCTCAAAATTCTTTACCCACTTCTGTCAGCTTTGCATTTCAGATGACCAAGATTTCACTTTTATGTCCTTTTCGGACATTTGAAAAGAAATGCTAAGACTATCTGAAGTAAAAAAATAAAACAACAAAAACCCCACTGGCCTAGATATCAGACAGAAGACTCCCATTTTAAAAGTTTGAGACTTTTTACAGGCGTGTTGAGACTCTGCTAGACAAACAGAGCAGTGCACATATACAAGGATTCTGAGGTCACACTGAGGTGGCTAAATGAAAGTCCCAAATGCGGTTGGTACAAGATGACAGAAGTGGTAGAAGATACAAGCTAGAGGGCCAAAAGGAAAAGGGTGTCATTAGCCCCATGGGAATCATTTGTCCCATGCACTAACATGACTAGGGCTCACAAATGCACAAGAAGAAGATGGGAGAATCCCCAGGGTACTTGCACAGCAATGAAGGAAGGAGGAATGCCTCTCCTCATATGGTGCTCTTAAGCAGTCAGGATGGTTGGCCCTCAATCATTTTTTCTGGAAATCCATTCATGTTTATATCAACATCACTAAGAGAAATGTTTAGGTTAGGCCAATGTTCCCCTCCTCTGGCATTCCTCTTCCAAGTGCTCTTTTAAAAAAAATCTTAGGAGCCAAATATTCCACTGCTTTGTATAACGTTAATTTACCCTAGCTGAAATTTGTACTCTCTTGTAGCAATTTGCACATGATAATTCATGTCTCGTCTCTGATATGTTAAAATTTTATATACGTTGTTCACAAAAAAAAGTGGACACAAAAGTTGCAACAGAATGGAAAAAAGTCAGTTATTCTGAGATATGAGGTGCCGAAAATAAGGGATTACTTCTGAATGCTTGTGCAATAAAAATCTTTTAAAATCCAGTTCATATTTACATTGACTTCTGAAAAAAGTTCTGAAATGGTACCAAAGGTTATCTTTAAAAAAGCTGCATTTTGGGTCTCATCAAGACAGTTCTTTGAAATTAAGGGAAATATTTTTGTTCCTACTGATAAGTTTTGAAGCAAACTTAGAGAAAGTTAAAATTCATAAATGAAAGCATTTACATTAGAAACATGAACTGATGAAACTCTGTGACTGTAATATCCAATAAAAATAATCAACCTATCTCAGTAATTGAGCATCAGCTACTTTATATTTACTGAATAGTAAGTGCTTTGGACTAAGACCCTCTGCAGTACATATATACAAATGAATGGATGAATGAACAAATGAATGAATAAATACTCTTGCCACATTTGGCAGGCCAAAGAGGATTCACTATACTTAAGCTGAGAATCATTTTGATTGTGCAAATGTAATAAAATGATAAGCTTTTGCCACACTGTAAATAAATTCAGCAGATGACTTGGCTGTTTCAAGTGCACTGGATGCACACCAAAATAAGAAAGAAAGAAGAAGAAAGTACTTTCCCTGTGAAGAGCAGGATTGGTAGCTGTGTGTCTGTATGCTCGTCCATGGCTTCAGCTTTTCTCCCTCAAACACCATGAACCTCCAGTACATAACAAAAGGCCATGAGTTGAATTGACATGAAGGTTCATAGCTATAAGTCATCAACAGCAAGTGTATTTTGTGTGAGTTCTATAAATACAGCAAGAGAAGTGTTTTTTAAACTGTTTCTAGCCTTCTCTAAACATCAGGAGGAAATAGTGCATGTATTGTGACTTTAAAAGCGGAAAGAAGTTGGGGTAGGAGGGCAGGAAATAAAAGACACTTCATCATCAATGTGGTGTCAAAGCTAGAATAAGAGGAATAAAAAACCTTGTGTGATGAGTAAAAGAGTAATTGTTTTTATCAGATGAGGTAAGAAAAAAACATCAAGAAGATATCTGGTTCTACAACGTGCAAGTTTCTCATAGCACTGAGTGAATCCTTCAAAGTGCTGGCTAGACCTGTGCCCACATCTAACATCTCAGACTGCACTACTATGCATCCTGATTATTTCGTCATTTTGGCCCGATAATCTTGTGTGCCTGGCAAAGAGTGAATTTGGCCAGGTTTTCTGGTATCTAGCAGTTCAGCAGAAACAGTACCAGAAGCTCCAATGAAAACAACAGATGTCTGAAAGTCATGAGGAAACTACCGCTCTCTGTGGGCATCTTGGACACACTGACCTCACCACATGTGTAATATAGAGTCCAGAGCCACCTACTCAGCAACAGCAGCCTATCCAGAATACCCTTGCCTTCTGTGCAGATCCACACCATATTCTTGTCCAGAATTGCTAGGAAAAAAATACAGAAACTTTATGAAAGAGAAACAACTGAATAAGACAGGTGTTCCATAAAGATTTGAGGTGAAAAGTTGGGGTGAGGGAGTAAAGAGCTGACTGGGATAAAAAGTTTTATCACTGCTAATTTATCAATTCTAGCCTAGGCTGTTAATGATTAAACATCATTTCTATCAGCCTGACTGTGCAGTGGACTGTGTTGAATGAGACAGTGGCTCAGTTCGCAGACATGAAGCTGTATCCCCATCACATTGAAAAAAAAAGACCCTGTCAAACCGGTAGGGTTTGGCTGTCTCAGCAGAGAAATCACAGTAACCCTAAGGCGATCTCAAACAAGTCACACGTGAGCTGTTCTGGTAGGAGAGCGGCTGGGAAGCTTGTGTTACTGCTTCTCTGCTGTACATACTCTTAGTTCTTCTTCCCCAAAGACTTATCAATCTTGGATTTTTGCTGAATCATAAATCTGTTATAAAACAGAAAAGAAAAAAAAAAAAAAGAAAATTAAGGGGAATAGCTGCTTAATAAGAGGATGAAATTCAGTAGAGTTAAAAATTCAAAGCCCAGTTAAAGGCAGTTAAAACTAATTAAACTGCAGTCGTGTTGTGTCCAGAGTCTAATCCTATAATCATAAGGACAGAAATTTTATTTTGATGAGATGGGGGATAAAAACCATGAAGACATCACATTCACCAATTTATTCAATGTGGAAAGCAAATTCTGAAGAAGATTAAAAAAAGCAACAAGACACATGGAGGCCTCAAGCTTTCTTACAAAGAAAGAAGTTGGATGTAGCTCCTTCTTTAAGTCACCTTCAACTTCAGATGTGAGGCCTTGAATAACATGTTTAACTTTAAAAATCTAGGAGTACCCCTTCTATGATTCATTTGCTTTGAGAGAGTGCTAGCTCCTTCATCACACAGCCTGGGCTGGGTGGTGTGAGAGGAAAGGAGCCAAAGTCAACAGGATAAGGAGTCAACAGCTCCAGTGTACAAAATAGTTATCCATTACCAGCACAATTTTTAAAAATAACTTAAATAGCCCAGTGTGTATCATAGACCAGTTCACAAGTAATTTTAACCTACACACTGACAAGTTATGTGGATTTTCACATGCTAATTTACCAGTTCAATAAAAAAAAAAAACCCAACTGAATAGCCCAGTGTGTATCCTTGTTTAGTTCCCAAGCAACTTAACTTACACACTGACACGTTATGTGGGTTTTACTATGCTTATTTACCACTTAAAATCAAAATGTATCTACCATAGTAGCCCCTGTATCAAATTACATGCAGAATGTGCTTCTTATAACACTCAGTAAATGATCTCATATGTGTACCATAAACCTTCATTCTGTTTGCCAAAACCGAAGAAAAAGAGAAGCAATGCAGAAACTGATCCTTAATATTAAACAAAAGGCATAGATGGAGAATGGCAAAACCAATTCTGCCTCAGAAGAGCAATTTGCACCAGAATGACCTCATAACAACAACAGTTTGAGTCTCTGTGAGCCTGTCAATTAAGAACATCAGAGACTTCTTCAAAGAAGGGTGTGCAAATATAACGTCATTAACGTAAAATGCTTGAATCAAGGAAAAATAAAGTCTAAAAACAGGTTAATTAAAGATAGCCCCTCGTTTGTATTTTCGTGTTTTTACAAGTTAAAAGTGTGTATCAAGCTAACCCACCAATTTATTATAAAAAAAAAAGGGCAATTTTTAAAAAAATCTTGTCCTAAAAGACTGTTGTTAACAAAGCAACCCAGAATTATTTTGTAGGATGGAATGCAGCCAGTAAGCAATTTTTTACAACTGCTAATAAAGCCAGAACCCATAATGACAGTGAAATGATTACATCAGTTCATTGGTCTGAATGGAAGGAACTGAGATAAAGTATCTACTTAAAGGAAAAAGAAAAAATTAACTCCATTCTCCCCACCCACCCACCCCCCCAAAAAAAAAAAAAAAGAAAAAGAAAAAAAGGAAACTAAAAGTCAATAGTTAATATTTGGCATAATACAGTCCCATGTGTTTTGAACATATACATTTCTCAGAATCTTTTGGACAGTGAAGGGTAGCAGTAACGCCCTGATTCACAATAACAGTATGAAGAAAGGTTGACATATTCAAACATTCATCTATTCTGATTTCAGTAGGCTTGGAAATGCTAGAGATCTGTTTGACTGATTAAATACTGAGATGCTCTTTTCCTCTGAGTATGGACGTTTACTTATCCTACCTTTCCATGAGATAACAGTTACTTTGTAGATAGACAGTTTTCTTAAGGAAGATTTTATCATTTCCATCCAGATTCAAGCTTCTTCAGTCAAGTTACTAATACATTTTAAGGTGCAGGGTGTATTTAGCTATATATCTATATCAAGACTACATGATGTGCCTGTGGCTCGAATACACACAAAAATAAAGCTCCCTCAAAAAACAGTCTGTGTTATTCTGGGAGACTTTGAAATTAGGACATATTATGCAATTAAAAAAGAAGGTGAGCATAATTTGATAATAAATAGGAATTAATTTTATAATTTATATTAGTCCTTATCTACAAATAATTTAGAAAGAAAACTAACAAGTCCAGGTTTACCTGCTAAACCAGCCGGATCTTGAAAAAGGTGAACATCACAGCTAAAAAATGTAAATGCAAGATTTCAGCATTGTTTCCAAAACCTCTCCCTGAGTTGGAACAAAAATGGCATTCTCCTGATTTTAAAAGAAGCTTGGCTCTCCTTTTCCTGCTGGTGTCTAAAATTGCACTGAAAACAATTTAACTGTTTCTTCATTACTGGGAAATTTTGGAAGATGATGCTATAGGCAGATGTTCATTCTGTAAACAGCTGTGCTGGTTGAAGATATTGACAATCTTCAGCTTGTTATCTATTCTCTTTCTCCCACACTATTGTTCATGGAGAGATGTGTGTGAACACTACTGCTTCAAGCCAAATCTGGAAAGTTTACTTAGTTCAGTAACGTGGCTTGAGTTAACCCATCTGATTCTACTTACCCAAAACAAACATCTTTCAAAGACGCTGACTGCTCCCAGGAAGAGGACTCTTAACAGAACTGTGACAGTGGCTGTTACATTCCCCTGTTCCTTCCCAGTACCCTAGTGCTGTTTCTATATTTATTTTTTATTTCAGGGTTGGATACTGTAGACTTAAGTCAAACCCCCACTCAGGTCATTCTGAGGGTGTCAGTAAATATGCATGAAATTCAGTAGCTACAGTGATATATTTAAAGAATGTTTGTAATCTCTAACCCTTTTCCTGTTAAATATAATTCAGACGATCTGACTCAATGTCTCCTAATTCTTTACTACACTACTATAAGGAAAAAAAGGCTGTGATAAAGTCAATAATATAATGTTACTGACTCATTCTATCTTACACCATTTCATGTCATTCCAAAGTGACATTGAAATACCACTAATGGAACAGTGAACCTATTTTGCAATTATAGTAATAGTAACAGCTACTGGTTGGAACAGTTTGTGAGAGAATTTGGAAGGCACTACTGCAGTTATTAAGCAGTGCCACATTCGTTCCAAGCAGCAATGATGGTATTAATTTAGTTCTATTCACCTCACAATAATAATTTCCAGATAAGCCATTTTTGAACCCAATGGTTCAGGCTCAGCATTTCTGGAAATAATACTGAAGGGCAGGACTGGCTGATGGGGCTGGTCTTGAAACACTTGCATAGAGAACTAGCTTCATAAATAGTTCTTTGAAAAACAGTGTGCCCACATGCTAAACTGATTATCATCAGGAAGTGTGCAAGGGAAGAATGCATTCCAGCTGTCATCTTGACTCCACTTTGGAATAATGTTTTCTCCTTCTGGACTAATTTCACCTTCTAGAAGTATCTGTGGTGCAATAAACATAGATATCTCCTAGCTGAAAGGCCAGTGAAAACACAAGAAATGAACAGAGTTCAGTGCTCTCTCCAGTGGGGACCAGGACTCCAGACAACTAAGTTCCAGTCCCGTCTTTGGAGCTGTTGTGTGGCCATGACAAGCTCCTTCTCCTGTGTATTGGCTGGTGTTTTCTTACCTGCAAAATGGATTAATGACACTGACATCTTTTGCAAAGAACTTATAGAATCATAGACTTGTTTAGGTTGGAAAAGACCTTTAAAGTCATCAAGTCCAACCGCTAACCTAGCACTGCCAAGTCCACCACTAAACCATGTCCCTAAGCACCACATCTACACATCTTTTAAATACCTCCAGGGAGGTGACTCAACCACTTCCCTGGGCAGCCTGTTCCAATGCTTGACAATCAGTGAAGAAATTTTGCCTAATATCCAATCTAAACCTCCCCTGGCGCAACTTGAGGCCATTTCCTCTCGTCCTGTCGCTAGTTACTTGGGAGAAGAGACCAACACCCACCTCGCTACAACCTCCTTTCAGGCAGTTGTAGAGAGCGATGAGGTCTCCCCTCAGCCTCCTTTTCTCCAGGCTGAACAACCCCAGTTCCCTCAGCCGCTCCTCAGAAGACTTGATCTCCAGACCCTTCACCAGCCTCGTTGCCCTTCTCTGGACACGCTCCAGCACCTCAACGTCCTTCTTGTAGTGAGGGGCCCAAAACTGAACACAGTATTCAAGGTGCGGCCTCACCAGTGCCGAGTACAGGGGCACGATCACTTCCCTACTCCTGCTGGCCACACTATTTCTGATACAGGCCAGGATGCCATTGGCCTTCTTGGCCGCCTGGGCACACTGCTGGCTCATGTTCAGCCGGCTGTCGACCAGCACCCCCAGGTCCTTTTCCTTTGGGCAGCTTTCCAGCCACTCTTCCCCAAGCCTGTAGCGCTGCATGAGGGTTGTTGTGACCCAAATGCAGGACCCGGCACTTGGCCTTGTTGAACCTCATACAGTTGGCCTGGGCCCATCGATCCAGCCTGTCCAGGTCCCTCTGCAGAGCCTTCCTACCCTCGAGCAGATCAACACTCCCGCCCAACTTGGTGTCGTCTGCAAACTTACTGAGGGTGCACTCAATCCCCTCGTCCAGATCATTGATAAAGATATTAAACTTCAATTTTTGTTCATAAAAATAAGTATTGGCAAGCTGAATATCATTATTAATATATACAAGGAAATACTCTGTAGTCACTAGTGCCCTATTAAAAGATTGATTAGCTTGTCTAAGGACAGTTTTCTATCAAGGACTGACATTCATTGTGCATTAAAACAGTCTGAATTTTTTTAGGCATTCTGCACTTTTGGACATGAGAAATAAGAATCTTAAAACTAGGTCTTGCAATGAAAATTTATTACATTTCTCAGAAAACCTCAAATCTATAAATAGATAACTCTGACATGGCATTTTTAGTGGCAATTTGTAGCTTTACCTTTGCAGTGTTTCCTGGGATGCCATTGTCTGTAATCTGATTATATTGCTCTGGCAAGAGATAATTTTGTGATGAATTACATATTCAAGATGAGCATGAAGTAGGAATATAGTGTGGGATGTTACTGAGGTTAATGAGTCTTATATGAGCATGCATCAAAGAATTTCAGCGTGAGCAAATTGGATATCTTAATACAATCAAGTTGATGGGCAAATTGCTGCATTCTATTGGTGGGATTCAGACCTGATCAGCCGAGTGTTATATCCACAACTGAAATTATTACCTCACTTAGTGTATCAATACTCCTTAGGATTACTGCTCCAAAAGTAAAAAACCAAAACAAACAAACAAGAAGAAATAAGAATATTTTCCCCTTTTCTCCAAAGATCCTTAAAGAATTACTTGTATAGGAGGTCCAGGTTCAAAAAGAAGCTGAGTTTTTTGTGTTTTTAAATGGAGACCTCCATGCAAAATCAGGTGAATGTTCTACAATGCCACCAAACTGTAAAGTTGGTAAACATTTTCACAAACACTTAAGGATCATTCACACATTCTTTACTCTTCACTAGCTTGATTTTACATGGATCATATTCACTAAAATATGTATGCATTGTTGAAAAATAATGAAACAGGTATCTTTAAAGCATAGCATTTTAGCATTTGTATTGTCCTATGTACGCATAATAATTTTTTTAGCATAGTAATATCTTCAAATATGGCAATTTTCCTGAGAAAGATAAATTTTACTTGTCAGTTTTTCCTTTGTTGTGCAGCTTAAAGACAAGCATATTACTCTTATTGATACTAGAAAAAGGAAACAGAGAAATCTTATTCTTCTAGTATTTGTATCAGATAATATTTGAATAGAGTTTGACTTTTCACTATAGGATTTAGGTACTTATACAAGTCCAAACATTTGAGTTTCACCCACTCCTATCAGGGTCTACATTGTTCATTAATTTAAGGCCATATGGTAATCTACTTACAAGATCTGTGTAGCAACTCACTCCTTGAAAAGAGTCAGTGTAATCAATAGGACTATTTGAAGTGGAAGCCATTCCCTTTAATGTATTAAAGTAGCAAAATCCAGTCCTTATTTAAAATCCTGTCTAGATGTGTTTTTAGCATGCTCTATTGCCAAGCCAATCAAACAGATAAAAGCATTGGCAGAATACGTTTAACAAGCCATTTAATAAAATGAATTATTTCCTCTGTCCCTGAAGAAATTAGCATTTATTCCTTTATAAAATCTGCCTTCATAGTGATTATGTCATCTGTCATGTGCATGGCATAATGCATTCTGTAAAAATGACTTCACATTCCTTCACGCTTATTTGAGAATGACCAGTGATTATGGACTACTACATACATAGGCAATTAATAACCAGCATTCATTTTAAGTGTTGATATCTATGATAGTCATAGCCAAATAAATCACGTGTGCTCAGCTTTTTGTATATGTAGGAAGTCCAAGGCACTAAGCTCACTTAACGTGCTACATGAAGTTGTTCCCTACATACACAGGTCAACTATGTAGACTATTTATCTCTTCATGCACAGTTGCCACTTTTCCTACTGGTTGCTGAGCATTTTTAAAACAGGCAGTTGTCATAAATACAGAGGCATAGCTGTATCCTATCAGCCTTTCACATAGGACCAACCATACAGGTTAAGTCTGCACTGGCAAATAACTTAACTTGCCTCTTTGCTCCCTGATCTATTAATTTGCAGGGTGTATATCTAATAGCTCTGTCTAGGATTGTCCCTCTATGATGATGCCTAACGATGATCCAGAAGGTGATGAACTTTAGAGATTTCTCCAAGAGGCTGCATAAATAAGGTCATATGAAGTTTGATTTCCTCTACCATACAGAGACCTTCAGGACAACTCCAGCAAGCCATGAAACCTAAAAAGACCCTGTGAGCCTACTACCATATTCAAGGTCACACAGCGAACATATCATAACATTACATCCTCTCTCCCTTGAGGAGCCACTTCAGAAGTGTGAAGATAGCAACAGAAAAAGACAACTTGTGTTATCTGAGATATTCGACAACCCTAGTTGGCATAGAGTTTTTCAGAGACCACTTTTAAAGTGAAGAACCTTTCTGGCTCTTCTGTCTAATGCCAGGACACAGTCCTAAGTAAAAAGCAATCTCTGAGTAAATATATACTGACTCTATCCTACCTGTCTTGGCAAGAGATCTATGAAGCTGACAGTATGGTTCCACAGAAACAGATTTCTGTAGCTAGCTTTGTAAGTTATTCATTATGCAGTGTCATATTTATTTACATTTGTGGATACACTCTGTGTGGCCCAAAGAAAGTCTCTAATAAAGTAAGCTTTTTCTTGACTCTAATGTAATTTAATTTAAGTCTTCCATTCTCCCCCTCATTTATATGCAAGGAACTCAAGACTTTTGCTTTTATAATTTTGTTTGCTCTACTTGTACAGATACCATGTGTAATTAAATAAAAATTATTTTTGTCTGGAACTAACAATGATTCTACTTCTCCAGGACCAAGTACAAAAAATTAATATTCCATAAAGTCAGGTTTTTGGTATTATTTTAAATAATTACAGTCAGTTAAAAATGATATAATACAAATTTAGTGCCCATTTTAATAATAAAGGCTAAAGGAAAAAAGGGAAAGAGCTTTGTCTGGCTGAGAGATACAGGAACTAAGATGCAATTATGAGGTAATCTGGGTTTGGGTAAATAAAATGTAGTAAAGTAGGAACTGAGTGTGCATGGTCTTACACTGTGATAGCAGCAGCCCAGAACTGAGAATAGACTATCACAAGTGTCATGGTTTAATCTCAGTCGGCAACTAAGCTCCACGCAGCCGCTCGCTCACTCCCCCCCCACCCGGTGGGATGGGGGAGAGAATTGGAAGAGCACAAGTTAGAAAAACTCGTGGGTTGAGATAAAAACAGTTTAATAATTGAAATAAAATGATAATAATAATAATAGGATAATAATAATAATAGGATAATAATAATAATACACAAAGCAAGTGAGGCACAGTACAATTGCTCACCACCCGCCGACCGATGCCCAGACAGTCCCCGAGCAGTGGCCCCCCCCGGCCAGCTTTCCCCAGTTTATGTACTGAGCATGATGTCATATGGTATGGAATGTCCCTTTGGCCAGTTTGGCTGTGCCCCCTCCCAGCTTCTTGTGCACCTCCAGCCTTCTCAGTCGGTAGAGCATGGAAAACTAAAAAGTCCTTGGCTAGTGTAAGCATTACCTAGCAACAACTAAAACATCGGTGCGTTATCAACTTTGTTCTCATCCTAAATCCAAAACACTGTACCAGCTACTAGAAAGGAAACTAACTCTATCCCTGCCGAAACGAGGACAATATCCACCCCTTATTCTATACCATCTGCGTCATGCTCAAGTCTCATATTTTCCAGTACATTTTCATTAATCACCACCCCCCTTTTTTTAAATTTTTTTTTTAATTTTACCTCCTCATTCAAAAGTAGCTAAATTCTAAGCCAATTTTTGAGATCTTAGCTAGTTTGCTGCTAATGAGTTTGAGAATGGACTGTGTGTTTCACTTTAATTCAAAGCATATCTAACTTCACTGCAATTTAAAAGAGAAAAATGAAGCAAAAATGAAGCCCAACAAACATCACCCGACACAGCACTCACCTCAGTAGCTCCGTTGTGACAGACAGCTCCTTTTTGTTTTTTGCTCCTTAGATTCCCATTGTTAAGTGGGGATTTATTCACTTTCTGTCTACATTTCTATTGTTTCTTTAATATTTTTCTTTAAGAGCAAAGAATCAGCTACCTTACTGTTCTGCCACTGATTAACAGAAAGTTATGGAACCCTAGGAAGCAGGTGGCAGAAAGTGCTATAAAACAGTGCCTGTACAGATGTGTGTTTTTCCTTTGCTTTGCATTTGTACCCAGTTATTATCCATTCTGACTCTATATTGTGGATATATATCTATTTTTTAAAAAGTTATGATTTAATGACAGTTTTGCCTTCATTGTCAGTTAGCATGAAAAGGCATTTTTTCCACCTGTGGTAAAGAGAGCAGGATACTGTTTTGAAGCCTATAGATAACAAGTGGTATTTAAGAGCTCATTGTTACTGTTATTAGGAATGGTATTCTTTTGGCTAGACACTTTTATACTAGATCATTTACTAGTATAATTCATTAATTCATAGTTCATTTAATGTCCATCTTTCATTTATTTTTCAGCTGTATTTATCTTATCAAATATTCTACATTTTACTTTTATGACTAAGCAAAAAAACCCCACAACCCCTGCATTTACTTAGCTTTTGTTATTTCTAATAGTAAGAACTTTTTGAAACAGCTTTGTTATGTTCACTTAAAATAGGGTACATACAAATTCAAAGAGAAACATGGGGTCAAAACAATAGATACTTGGGATACTCAAAATACAGTATTGGTTCAAAGTTTTTCATCTCAACCTTTATAATTAACAAAAGATTCGTTTTCAAAATATTGCTTCTCCAAATGTTTTAAAAGCAGTGTCTGAGTTTGCCTTCAAAAGTTTACACATACTGCAAAACTGTGAACATTCAAGGATAATGTTGCCCAATTGTCACAAGTCTGGAAATGGGTGCAAATATCATCACTTGTCCCCACTGATAAAGCCCTGATAAAACAAGTCTTCAGTATTCTGCCTGCCAGGCGTGTCAGCTCTGAATTAGGAAAAGAGACATTGTCTTTCAAGTTTGCTGATGCTAGTGTTTTTAGACACTGTTGTCTCATAAAAGCAAGGGAATATACCGAAAGTGTACTACTGCAGCCCAAATCTTTGTTCCAAAGGAATTGAATTTGTTTTGGTAACACTTGTAAATGTGTTTAGTCTAATGGAATCAGCCCAGAGAAAACAAATGGGATGGAGGTTATGAAAGAGCTACTTTTTCTGTATTTTGATTTTTCTCATTTCAAGAAAATAATAATAATTAAAAACCAAACAAACGGAAAGTCAAGTGCATAGAGAAAACAGAATGGGAGGTGAGGTGATTAATCACACATTTCAGGCTTTTCAAGGAAGTCAGCTATAAAACTGAAGCAGTATCTGTGAGGAAGTATTTTATATAATTGCATTAAATCCTGGGATAGATCCTACAAAATGTGCATTTCTTTTCTGCTATTGAATCAAGACATTGTCTTTTGTAACAAAGAGTCCACATCAGGTTCTTTTAATCACCTGAGTAATTAAGCAGTATATTATTCCAGTTATCTCCATTCATTGCTTCTTTCAACATCACCTTTCTCCCATAAACATCCTTCTTCTAAAAATAGATATATAATCTTGTTTATTAGGTAGCTTATATAAGCATCATTCGTTACATGGCAGCAAATCTGTCCAGATGAGAGACTACAATGTAATGCTCTTTTAACGTGGCCAGACTTCTTAAAGATGTTCATATCTGTTCTATCCATAGCATCAGCTAAAACTTAAAACACATCTTCCATAATTTTCCCTCCAGTGCTTATCTGTACCAATTACCTTCTGCAATCCAGAAAACAGAGAAGAGAAATACTTATTTAATAACATGCAGTTCATGAAGCCCTTTAGAAAGGTGGCATGGAGACAGTTCCTTGCTGTTCTGGACTCTTAATCAGTGACTTAAGATTCCTGGAAAACATCTGCATTGTTGCAGAACTCTGAACCGGAACACTTATCTGCCAATGAACATTGAGGCTGAATGGTATTTTTGTCCTCAAACTGTGTTTGAGCTCATTATTAAAAATGAAGTGTGGACAGCTTCCATTTTTCCTCTTTCCATAACAGCATACATGGACTGTGGCAAAAACGTCAAACCTCTTACAGATTACTCTGGGCAATTTCATCACCCTTTTTAGAGGATGATAAAATTGTCCAGAGACCGCCTTGAATGTTGTATGAAAAAATGGAAGCTGGAACTGGAACATGGGTCATCTCACACCCAGTTCTACACGTTATCTACAACATGCTTTGATTTATTTTTTGCATTGAATCAAATCACCAGCACCCTTAGTGTATTGTACTTTATATTCATGCTTCTACGTTGAGAAATCTAAAAATGCACAGGCAGTTCTACAACACAAGTGCCAAGGGAAAACAATAATTGCTCTTCTGTGAGTGTCAATTAAAAAAAAAATTAAGGCAAATATTTAAAGTATTTTCATTTTGCTCAAAGCATTTAATCATTGCCTTAATTATTTTAGCTGGAGGTTTAAGAAATAGGAGCAAACAAACTAAGAACTAGGCCTGATTTTGTCCCCTCAATTTTTGTTTTAATAATTAATACTGGAAATGAGCCATAATAAGAATGCAACTGGTATGCATAAAGGATTTACTTTTATTGCAAATCCAATATAACAAAATATTTCCTACAGATTTTCTTTGTGGATAAGTACTTATTAGAACAAATTCTCTGCTATCAAGGTAGAGAGTCACGCTTGAGGCCAAAAGAAAACTAAAAGCCGTGAGTCAACAACAGCCATACTAGTAATATACTCGCACAAGTAATCCATTTGAATTGATGGGACAATTTGTTTATGTACTATTCATTGTATTAAAACACTGCAGAAATTTATCCAAATATAGTTTCCAAAGCTACCCTCTCTTCAGTTTGCTAGGCAACTTCTAATTAAGGATGGAGAAAATGCATACATCCCCATCATGAGTTGAATGATATTTTCATAATAGTTTCACATGGTTATAGGCCAGTACAGGAAATGCAGCAGTGGAATACAGCAGGATCGCTTGCTGTACTTCCAGTGGCGTAAGTGATGCATTCTGCTGTCTTTCCAACCTCCTTTTGCCATCTGTGAACTTAACAGCCTGTGACATATCCTTTTACACAGAGAGTATTAAGACGTTAAAGACAGAAGAGAGCTAGTCATTCTCACATTTTCTTGCGGAACTTCATAAATCATAGCCTTAAAATAACGTGGAGGGTGACTACTGTATGAATGACTTCTGCAATACCTACGTTCTGAAATTAGTAGAGGTAAGTTGTGTTTGTCTAGCCTGGAAATGACCTTTCAGGTGTGGATATAATTTCCAAAGCTACTTAGGCAGAGCAGGACAGGGGCATATATTATTTCCACTACTCTCTGTTGTAAATTTAACCCAACAACTGAGATCCACTGGGAATATGGTTTCTATATTTTTCATCTCCTGAGCACAACAAAGGTAACAAATTTCTGAATACTTCCAACATTTGTTCTGGTATGCAGGGCACTACATGCCACGTTCATTAACATCTATGGCTTGTATTTGTTCCTCCCAGAAATCTGTCCAAGGTGTCTACTTGTATACCAAGTCATTCTGCTAAGCCTGATGTCCTGTGGAGCGGGGGGGGGGGGGGGGGGGGGGGGGGGAGAAAAGAGAAAAAAGAAAAAAGTTTTAAATTATTGTATTTTAAAGAAAACTTAAATCTGTTCTGCAGTCACAGAACAGAAGATCTGTATTAATTCAGTGAACAGCAGTGAGTTTTGATCATCTGGATATTCAGGTCAAATTGTTGAACATTTTTACATAGAATTTTTCCAATGCTGGATTTACAAAAGAGAAGGAAATTCCTTTCCATATGTCAAACATTTGCCTAAATTCTTGCCTAAATCACCCGAAGACTTCTTCTACCTTAAGAAACTTGAACTCCCATGTCTAATCTTATAGAAGACCATAACAGTCAGCAGTCCATAGGAAATTTAATAAGACATGGAAGAAAGATGGGTAAGGATAGAAATCAGGACAGGATTAAGGGAGAAAAAAAATACCACCATCAGTAATTGCATAAATATTGGAACAGGTTGCACAGAAAGGTGATGCAGTCCCCATCCTTGGACGTTTTCAATATACAGCTGAACATAGACCTGAGCATCCTGGTTTGACTGAACCTGGTTTGGTTCAGTGCCGATGCTGCTGTGAGCACGAGGCTGAACGACAGAACTCCTGACGCCCCGTCCAACTTGAAGGAGTCTCTTATCAGATTTAGCTATTCAGGTAATTCTAATCCTTTGATATTTTCCCTCCACAATCTGCAACATATAAATTATCATTTGGTGGACAAAGAATAAAAATGTATTGCTCCCTTCATGGTTAGAATTCTCATGTGGGAGGACTGTATTTTAGTCCCAACTTTGTTATGTGTTTATTCTAGGAACACGTGTTCCAAACACACCCAATAACTTTGGGCTGTTCCTGAGAGGTAGAAGCTGTGGGTTTAAATACTGTTATGCAGAAAACATAAGTCTTCCATACTTCAATAAAATGCAGTTGCCTATTTAAAGAAGCTGTCAGACAAAATATTAACAGCAGTCACACTTAGAAGAAATAAAAAATAAAACCTAGAATTTATTAAGCAAGAATTTGTTGTACACTTCTTTTCATCACAAAAATGAGAAACAATCCCATTTCATCTGAAGTGACTGCTATCTTTTTTTCCCCAATTATGGCTTGAGATGCTTGGAAAATTTGCATTAGAAGGTGTTTGCTTATGAAAGATGCAGTTTCTACAAGATCTTCCCCAGGGAAAACATCATTTCTTTGTTATTATTATTTGTCTCCAGCAGTAAAATCAAAGTAAAATATTTTATTTCACATTAGGAGACTTTCTGAACAGTGGGTTGAATCAAGATCTTTTGTTAGGGAGGGATCAGGCACTAACTTACATATCTGAGTTGTCGTGATGTTTCAAAGAATTTCGAAAAGTGGATGTTTCATAAGTGTTATATCTTGTTGTCTCTATTATTGTGCATCATCAGTTTCTTATTCTCTTATGAGAGAGCTGAATTAAAAAAACCCTATATTTCCTAGGATATTCAAGAATTATAACAGTCTGAATGCTTATTCTGCATCAGAAATGAGAAAATGAGGGACCATTATTCCAGCTTCCATAAAGTACTAGGATAACCTGAGCCAATACTTCAATCTTAAATCAAGCTGGAATAGGACATTTTAGTCCCATTCAACTTGTCAAGATTTCTGAATGATAATATTCTACTTCTATTTAAAAAAAAAATCATATACTAATTTTTTTTTCTCCTCAGTTCAGCAGGGAAGCCTTGAAATATTAAAAATTTCTAAAATAAATCAAATTTTAAAATTTCACTTATGGGAAGGTAAAAATAGATCCCTGTCTCTAGAGAGTGAGCTTTCTGAGGAAAAGTTTTACCAGCAGAAGTAAGGAGCTAGGGAAAGAAACAGAACTTCAGAGCAGTTGTAAGAGCTAATCAGTAGTTCACAGGCCTGTGGCTTTACTAGTACTGATTTTAATAATGAAAACATTATTGCACCCTAAATGTCCTTGCAGTAATCTTTATTTTGTAGTAGTATTGACTACCTTCTCTGCTCTCATAGTCACCCCTTCCATTCTTATGCTAAACTTTTATCAGTTTTTATAAGACAAGTTTTGCAAATCAACAGTCAGGGCACTGACAACTCCTGGAAGCACAAGCAAAGGGTAGAAGTAAATCAAGGCATCAAAATCTGTTTAGATTACTTTCAGAAAGTTGATGAGGGAATTCTTTATAAAAAGTCAATTACGAAAGATTACTTTTTTTCTTCTCATTTCCAGACTCTGTACAGAACAACACAGCAGGAGTAGTCCTCAGCCAAAAGGTACTTAATTATATTATGTATAGCGGGAAGAAATAAAAAACAAAAACCCATTAATATATTCTCCCCAAATAATTCATTCTCCAGATGAAGTTCAAGCTTGTACTTAAAGCACAAAGGAGCTGACACAAAGTTTAAATAAATTGTCTTTTATGAGGAAAGGTAACAGCTTCCGTGTCATTCAGGTGTACCTCTGTCTCTTAAACCAGTGTTTCTCCCTCATATTTAATACAGAAAATTGATCCCCTGACCCACATGTGGTCTCTTCATCAGCAGTTAAATCTGTTTCCAAATCTTTTTTTAGCACCCTTGGAAAATCTGTAGCTGAATTGCAGTGGGTGGTCAGGTAGGAAAAAAAGTTCAACATCAGTTGTAGTCTCCCCTTCCCACCCTCAGCTGTTCACCTGAGCTATACAAGAGGTTGTAGTCCCACATGAAAACTACATCCCACCCAAGCTGAAGTTGCTAGTAGTGAAGAGGCCTTTTGAAGATCACTAGCCATCAACTGTTTTGAATAACATAGAAAAAGTTACAATGTGAGAGCTTCAGATGCCTGCCCAGACAATACTTTTCTCCACCCCTCTTTCTGTACAGCATGAAAAAATAAAATATTAAGTACTCAAAGGTTACAAAAATATTGAACCATTTAAGAAAAGCTTTTAAAAGTCAGTTTCCTGTTTGTAGGACATGTCAGAACAACAGCTCTGAAGATCAAAATAATTTTCTGAATTGCTGCCACCAGAGCAGCCTCCTACTCCTGATGAAATGCTCCAGTCCAAAACTGGAAAGCTCACTTCTTTGGGGACAAGCATTAGATTAAAACATGTAACGTATAGTTGAGGCGTCTTTATACAGGCTATCAAATTGTTCAGTTTTCAAAGTTTGACATGTGATGTCTATCTGCACATGATTGGACAATAATCTTGAAGACTTAATCTTATGGACTTAGTCTTGATAAATGGTGGAGAATGAAGAAAAATTACTCATTAACTGCTTATGACTTGCCAAGTGCCACAAGAAAAACATGGGATGAAATAAACTGTACTATTTATACCGTCAAATGCAAAGACAATATTTCTTAGATGTAAAATGCCTTAATATCTAAAGCAGATTCACCTCATAGATGATTTTTTTTTTTTTAATTCATTTGGGGGTGGGGGTAGGTTTTTAAGTGAACAGCTTCAGGTATATATGGAGGCTTCATTTCTTCAACAGTTAATATTATTTTCTCTCCGGTGAGAGACGGAGTTTGCTGAGACCAAGGGCAAAACTCTACAGTCAACTTCTGAGATTTAAGGATAGGAACATCTTTTTCTGGTGTGAATCACCAGGAATGGTCACAGAGACCTTTCTTTGTAGTCAGAAGGAAGATGCTGGACAAGAGCCATCAGCACAGAATGAGAATCCTGTGACTGCCTTTTTTTAAAAAAAAAAAAAAAACAAAACCAGCTTGCTAAACAAATTGTCAGTGATTGACCAAGTGGAAACATGGGATGTCTGTTTAATTTAAAATTCATTCTGCTCTATTAATCCAGATAGAAGTCTAAAGGTACCTGGTGTTTAATTAATTTAGCTTTCTTTCTAGAGAGCAAGCCTGAAGAAACAAAAGTTCTGAATAACTAGAGAGGCACACCAAAACAGAAGCAAAATGGAAGGAGGGAGTAAAACTAATTAAATATTGCTCCTCTTCAATGGATTCTTGGGACACACATAACATCAAAATGACAGGTTTTGTTATCTTCCAATTCTTTCTTCTGAAGCATACAGAAGTGGGAAATAGGAACAGGACACACACCTGCAACTGTGATTCTCAAGTAGTTGTGTTGGTTTTAACGTATTCAGGAGAATATCTTTAATCATGACACACCTATCATAGGTAAAAATAACAAAACAACCCATGAGAATAGGGTTTAACACTGAGTTGCAGGTAGCTTGCTTCTTGCATTCACAATTTTTCCTCATTAAAAGATGATGACATGAAAACAACCTGGTGATCACAAAACAAACATGCTATATCAAGCTCTAAATGTAGTCACACAATGATATACTTTCTATCCGTAGGCAAACAAGGAGGGGGGCAAAAAATTCTTGACAGGCACACCTGGGGGGAATCTATCATTCCTTCACTGCCTTCAGAATCTGCAGTCTGAGCAGAGCCTGTGGTGATTATGTGATGGGGAGATTCTGTGTTCACGTTAAGGAGAAAAAAAACAACAAAAGAAAGTGTTTACCTAAACATTCACGTTTAGGATTTGCTGTGAAATCTCTGCAACTTACATGTCACCAATTCAGTGACAGCCTACACCAGCAGAAGCACGTTAACAAGGCTGTATAAGCTGAGTGGATAATGGGAATGCTGTCTAGAATCCCAAGGGACATAGTAGAGTTATATCACTGAGATAAATCAGTGATTCATGAGCCTCCCCTGCTTTGGATTTGAACAACCATTGCTTCCATGCTTGTTATGATGCTCTGCTGTTCACTTACAGAAATGTATGTTCATAGCCTTGCCATTATGAACTCTGACTTTTCAAACATGCTGGCAGAGCGGAAAGATCCAGTTTTGTTGGAGGAGTCAACAACACAGTGTCCTGGTTTCGGCAGGGATAGAGTTAATTTCCTTTCTAGTAGCTGGTACAGTGTTTTGGATTTAGGATGAGAACAAAGTTGATAACACACCGGTGTTTTAGTTGTTGCTAGGTAATGCTTACACTAGCCAAGGACTTTTCAGCTTCCCATGCTCTACTGACTGAGGAGGCTGGAGGTGCACAAGAAGCTGGGAGGGGGCACAGCCAAACTGCCCAAAGGGACATTCCATACCATGTGACGTCATGCTCAGTACATAAACTGGGGAAAGCTGGCCGGGGGGGCCGCTGCTCGGGGACTGGCTGGGCATCGGTCAGCGGGTGGTGAGCAATTGTGCTGTGCATCACTTGTTTTGTGTATTATTATTATTATTATCATATTATTATTATCATTTTATTTCAATTATTAAACTGTTTTTATCTCAACCCACGAGTCTTTCTAACTTGTGCTCTTCCAATTCTCTCCCCCATCCCACCGGGTGGGGGGGAGTGAGCGAGCGGCTGCGTGGTGCTTAATTGCTGACTGAGATTAAACCACGACAGTCCTTTTTTGGCGCCCAACGTGGGGCACGAAGGGTTTGAGATAATAACAGATTAACCGGAGTGTATTAAGGAACTTATATCTGTTAATAGTTGAGGGTCACAATGTTGGTTTCTCTGTTCTCGATATTGATTTGTATAATCTGCATCGCGCTCTTTTTCCTGCTGTACATGTTAAAGATTGGTGTTGGGTTTTGCAGTTTGCTGTGGTCTGCAGTGAATAGTAATGTCTCGCTTGTGAGGTTTGTTTTTAGAACATTGACCTTGACGTTTCTGTGGTATGTAAACTTCGCAATGAAGCCGTTACTGTACCATGGATACCATATCGTGGAGACAACTAGCAATTGCAGTAACTTTTCTGAGAGTTTTTTTACGGAGGAAATACAGAATGGCAGTGTCACTACCTTCTTCTATGATGTTTCCTCCTTCATTACAGTAACTTTTCAGTATTTTGAACAGCCTTGGGCAGTTAAGATACTTCTATTAATACTTCTTGGGAATACTGTTTCGGTTTTGTCTAAAGTTGGTAAGCAATTTAAGAATATCATCCAGAGATCTGCCCCAAGGCTGAATAATTATGAGTGGCAGGGTGTGTGGGACAAGATGGGCAAGTACCTAGGCCAATGGGCACCCCCAGTGTTTTGGAACTTCACCCCTGAGCAAGTGCAGAATCCTGAAAAGTTAGTAGAATATTTGGAAAAAGTATGCTGTCACCCTGGCAACTCTAGAGAGATGCAACTCATTGCAACGTGCTGGGGCCTGGCCCATGCCTACCGAGCCCTGTTCAACACCATTCAGTACCCTCAAAGGGAAGAGAAGGTCTCTGGCTCTGACAGTAAAACGACACGCACTGCGGCCACTCAGACCCGGGGAACAGGCCGTGCAGCCACTCAAACCCGGGCAACACGCACTACGGCCACTCCAACCCCGGCGACAGGCCCTGCGGCCACTCCAACCCCGGCGACATGCACTGCGGCCACTCCAACCCCGGCAACAGGCCCTGCGGCCACTCAGACTCCGGTGACATGCACTTGCACTGCGGCCACTCCAACCCCAGCAACAGGCCCTGCGGCCACTCAGACTCCGGTGACATGCACTTGCACTGCGGCCACTCCAACCCCGGCGACATGCACTGCGGCCACTCCAACCCCAGCGACATGCACTGCGGCCACTCCAACCCCAGCAACAGGCCCTGCGGCCACTCAGACTCCGGTGACATGCACTTGCACTGCGGCCACTCCAACCCCAGCAACACGCCCTGTGGCTGAACCAAAGAATGAGCCTGTGCCAGTATCAGTCGCCCCTGTACACAAGAAGAAATCTTGGAAGCGGAAGTCAGCTCGTTTAGTAAGGGAGGAAGAAGCTTCTTCTAAAAGGGAACCGGAGGAAGAAGTATACGAGACAGATGACCCTAGAGAAGGACCATCACGAGAACGGGAGGAGGAAAGCCGGCCGCTGATCGGGGAGGAGGAAGAGGAAGAACTCATAAACGAGACAGTGACCACCCGATCTCTATCCCTGAGTGAGCTGCGAGATATACGAAAAGATTTCAGCCGCCGTCCAGGTGAGCATATTGTCACCTGGCTGCTCCGATGCTGGGATAATGGGGCCAGTAGCCTGGAATTAGAGGGTAGAGAAGCCAAGCAGCTGGGATCCCTTTCTAGGGAAGGGGGCATTGACAAAGCAATTGGAAAAGGGACACGTATCCTCAGCCTTTGGAGGCGACTCCTGTCAAGCGTGAAGGAAAGGTATCCCTTTAAGGAAGATGTCATATGTCGCCCAAGCAAGTGGGCCACCATGGAGAAGGGTATCCAGTTTCTGAGAGAATTAGCTGTGCTGGAGGTGATTTATGATGACCTGAACAATGAACAACTATCCAAAGATCCAGACGAAGTCAAGTGCACACGACCCATGTGGCGGAAGTTTATAAGGAGCGCACCATCGTCATACGCCAATTCATTGGCAGTGATAACCTGGAAAGATGGAGAGGAACAAACAGTGGATGAATTGGCTAGTCAACTCCGGCAATATGAGGAAAGTCTTTCTTCCTCCATCGTCTCGGCTGTGGAGAAACTGTCCGAAAAACTGTCCCGGGAGATCCAGCAACTCAGAGAGGATAGGTCCTACTCCTCACCTATACGGACCAGTATCTCGGCTATTAGAAGTAAGCGTTCTTTTGCTCAAGAGAGAGAATATAAAGGATACACACCACGGGGCACCCTATGGTTTTACCTGCGTGACCACGGAGAGGACATGAGGAAGTGGGATGGGAAACCTACTGCAGCCCTAGGGGCACGGGTACGTGAATTACAAGGGAAAACAATCACAGAAAGAGGTTCTTCCAGGAAAATTGCTGCTCCAGTTTCCAGCGGGCAGTTCCCCAGAGAGAGTAGAAGGGCTGATCTTACTCTTGATCTTAATAAAGAAACTTCTGACTCATACGTACAAGAAATGAGAAACGAGTACTGTGATGAGGATTAGAGGGGCCCTGCCTCCAGCCAGGGGGAGGAAAGGGACAACCGGGTTTACTGGACTGTGTGGATTCGGTGGCCTGGCACATCAGACCCACAGAAGTATAAGGCTCTGGTAGACACCGGTGCACAGTGTACCCTAATGCCATCAAGATATATAGGAACAGAACCCATCTATATTTCTGGGGTGACGGGGGGATCCCAACAGCTATCTGTATTGGAAGCCGAAGTGAGTCTAACTGGGAATGGGTGGCAGAAGCACCCCATTGTGACTGGCCCAGATGCTCCGTGCATCCTTGGCATAGACTACCTCAGGAGAGGGTATTTCAAGGACCCAAAAGGGTACAGGTGGGCTTTTGGTATAGCTGCCTTGGAGACGGAGGAGATTAAACAGCTGTCCACCTTGCCTGGTCTCTCGGAGGACCCTTCTGTTGTGGGGTTGCTGAAGGTCGAAGACCAACAAGTGCCAATCGCTACCACCACAGTGCACCGGCGGCAATATCGCACCAACCGAGACTCCCTGATTCCCATTCATGAGCTGATTCGTCGACTGGAGAGCCAAGGAGTGATCAGCAAGACCCACTCACCCTTTAACAGTCCCATATGGCCAGTGCGGAAGTCTAATGGAGAGTGGAGACTAACAGTAGACTATCGTGGCCTAAATGAAGTCACGCCACCGCTGAGTGCTGCTGTGCCAGACATGCTAGAACTTCAATATGAATTGGAATCAAAGGCAGCCAAGTGGTATGCCACAATTGATATTGCTAATGCATTTTTCTCAATCCCTTTGGCAGCAGAGTGCAGGCCACAGTTTGCTTTCACTTGGAGGGGCGTTCAGTACACCTGGAACCGACTGCCCCAGGGGTGGAAACACAGCCCTACCATTTGCCATGGACTGATCCAGACTGCATTAGAACAGGGTGGAGCTCCAGAACACCTGCAATACATTGATGATATCATCGTGTGGGGCAACACAGCAGAAGAAGTTTTTGAAAAAGGGAAGGAAATAGTCCAAATCCTGCTGAAGGCCGGTTTTGCCATAAAACAAAGTAAGGTCAAGGGACCTGCACAGGAGATCCAGTTTTTAGGAATAAAATGGCAAGATGGACGTCGTCAGATCCCAATAGATGTGATCAACAAAATAACAGCCATGTCTCCACCAACTAGCAAAAAAGAAACACAAGCTTTCTTAGGCGTGGTGGGTTTTTGGAGAATGCACATTCCAAATTACAGTCTGATTGTAAACCCTCTCTATCAAGTGACCCGGAAGAAGAACGATTTCAAATGGGGCCCTGAGCAACGACAAGCTTTTGAACAAATTAAACGGGAGATAGTTCATGCAGTAGCCCTGGGGCCAGTCCGGGCAGGGCAAGATGTAAAAAATGTGCTCTATACCGCAGCCGGGGAGAATGGCCCTACCTGGAGCCTCTGGCAGAAAGCACCAGGGGAGACTCGAGGTCGACCCCTAGGGTTTTGGAGTCGGGGATACAGAGGATCCGAGGCCCGCTATACTCCAACTGAAAAAGAGATATTAGCAGCATATGAAGGGGTTCGAGCTGCTTCAGAAGTGATCGGCACTGAAGCACAGCTCCTCCTGGCACCCCGACTGCCGGTGCTGGGCTGGATGTTCAGAGGGAGGGTCCCCTGTACACATCATGCAACTGATGCTACATGGAGTAAGTGGGTCGCACTAATCACACAACGGGCTCGAATAGGAAACCCCAGTCGCCCAGGAATTCTGGAAGTGATCATGGATTGGCCAGAGGGCAAAGATTTTGGAATATTGCCAGAGGAGGAGGTAACGCGTGCTGAAGAGGCCCCAATGTATAATGAACTACCAGAAAATGAGAAGCAATATGCCCTGTTCACTGATGGGTCCTGTCGTCTTGTGGGAAAGCATCGGAGGTGGAAAGCTGCTGTATGGAGTCCTATGCGACAAGTTGTAGAAACGGCTGAAGGAGAAGGTGAATCAAGCCAATTTGCAGAAGTAAAGGCCATCCAGCTGGCTTTAGACATTGCTGATCGAGAAAAGTGGCCAGTGCTCTATCTCTATACTGACTCATGGATGGTGGCAAATGCCCTGTGGGGGTGGTTGCAGCAATGGAAGCAGAGCAACTGGCAGCGCAGAGGCAAACCCATCTGGGCTGCCGCATTGTGGCAAGATATTGCTGCCCGGGTGGAGAACCTGGTTGTAAAAGTCCGTCACGTAGATGCTCACGTACCCAAGAGTCGGGCCACTGAAGAACATCAAAACAACCAGCAGGTGGATCAGGCTGCTAAGATTGAAGTGGCTCAGGTGGATCTGGACTGGCAACATAAGGGTGAATTATTTCTAGCTCGGTGGGCCCATGACACCTCAGGTCACCAAGGAAGAGATGCAACATACAGATGGGCTCGTGATCGAGGGGTGGACTTGACCATGGACACTATAGCCCAGGTTATCCATGAATGCGAAACATGTGCTGCAATCAAGCAAGCCAAACGGTTAAAGCCTTTTTGGTATGGAGGACGATGGTTGAAATATAAATATGGGGAGGCCTGGCAGATCGATTATATCACACTCCCACAAACCCGCCAAGGCAAGCGCCACGTGCTTACAATGGTGGAGGCAACCACCGGATGGCTGGAAACATATCCCGTACCCCATGCCACTGCCCGGAACACTATCCTGGGCCTTGAAAAGCAAGTCCTATGGCGACATGGCACCCCAGAAAGAATTGAGTCAGACAATGGGACTCATTTCCGAAACAACCTCATAGACACCTGGGCCAAAGAGCACGGCATTGAGTGGGTGTATCACATCCCCTATCATGCACCAGCTTCTGGGAAAATTGAACGATACAATGGACTGTTAAAGACTACGCTGAGAGCAATGGGTGGTGGGACGTTCAAACATTGGGATACGCATTTAGCAAAGGCCACCTGGTTAGTCAACACTCGGGGATCTGCCAATCGAGCAGGCCCTGCCCAGTCAGAACTTTTACGTACTGTAGATGGGAATAAAGTCCCTGTAGTGCACATAAAAAATATGCTGGGGAAGACAGTCTGGGTTATTCCTGCCTCGGGCAGAGGCAGACCCATCCGTGGGATTGCTTTTGCTCAAGGACCTGGGTGCACTTGGTGGATAATGCGGAAGGATGGGGAAGTCCGATGTGTGCCTCAAGGGGATTTGATTTTGGGTGAGAATAGCCAATGATCTGAATTATGTGATGTTAAGTACTAATTATAGTTATAATAGTTATACTAATAATACACAGATATACTAATAATACTAATAATATTATATGCCATACTAATGTTATTATAATAAGAATCACCCAGATTAATGAAGAATAACTTCAGTGAAACCAAGCAAAGCACAGTGATGATGGTACCAGAACTGACTTCAACCTGAAACAATCCAACACCACATACCATCTCCATTTTTTCCTGCCCTGAAAGATTATTATGACAGATGGAGCCTGAAGTCATGGACTAAATGAACTCACCGAACATTTTAGAGGGATGGCCCACAGATGAAGGGAATGATATCTGTGTATGTGTGTACATATATATATATAAAAGGGGGTGGTGATTAATGAAAATGTACTGGAAAATGTGAGACTTGAGCATGATGCAAATGGTATAGAATAAGGGGTGGATATTGTCCTGGTTTCGGCAGGGATAGAGTTAATTTCCTTTCTAGTAGCTGGTACAGTGTTTTGGATTTAGGATGAGAACAAAGTTGATAACACACCGGTGTTTTAGTTGTTGCTAGGTAATGCTTACACTAGCCAAGGACTTTTCAGCTTCCCATGCTCTACTGACTGAGGAGGCTGGAGGTGCACAAGAAGCTGGGAGGGGGCACAGCCAAACTGCCCAAAGGGACATTCCATACCATGTGACGTCATGCTCAGTACATAAACTGGGGAAAGCTGGCCGGGGGGGCCGCTGCTCGGGGACTGGCTGGGCATCGGTCAGCGGGTGGTGAGCAATTGTGCTGTGCATCACTTGTTTTGTGTATTATTATTATTATTATCATATTATTATTATCATTTTATTTCAATTATTAAACTGTTTTTATCTCAACCCACGAGTCTTTCTAACTTGTGCTCTTCCAATTCTCTCCCCCATCCCACCGGGTGGGGGGGAGTGAGCGAGCGGCTGCGTGGTGCTTAATTGCTGACTGAGATTAAACCACGACACACAGCAAAAAGGAAGATCATTCTTTTTTCTGAAAGACAGCAAAGATTTCCTGGCTCATATTTGGTGACACCTGTGAACTAAACAGTATACATACAACATATCTGGTTACCATTTTATCCACACCAACAAAAAGTTCTATACCTTTTTAAATGTGTGAAGCCCACAAGAGTTGGTCTAATGTTTGGCACATTTGATGGGTTAGGAAGAAAAAGACTAACTGCTTTGAACACTCTAAATAGATTTGCCTCAGATCTCAGTGGTGGATTCATTTTAAGGATTTGGACAATATGAGACCAATGACAAAGCTCAAGCTAAGTTTAAAATTAAATTAGGAATAGGGATTGCTTACTTTCTTCCTTAGTAGATTTTGGATTTGGTTTTCTTTTTTAAATCTCTTCAGTGATGTTATGAATAAGAGATTTTAATTAAGGGATTTGGTCTTGGCCAAACTTTTCTTATTATAAACATCTGCCTTTCCTATACTTTATCGTAGCAAATTTGCTATAATTAACAGGAGAGGAAGGAAAAAGGACAGAAGCATGTATACACGCCTCCTCAGAGCTCAAACACCTGTTGACAGAAGTCAGCTTAGGCACTTCAGAAATATACACACTATATTTCTGCATGGAATATCAGACACTTAAACCTTTGTTTCAAATTCTACTTGCTAGACAACTGCTGCTGAGACCAAAACAGGAAACAACATAGTTTTAAAATATTGTGTCTATAAATACAGTTACTTTACATCAATATATTTCATACATGGATTATATCTTCCTTTTTCCCCTCCCTGAAGGAAGAAACCCATCTCTTTTCCAGGAGTACTTGACAGTACATAGTCAAGAGAGAAGGAAAAAGTTTAAAGATTACTTTATTTACTTCTCACCTTGGCAGAAGTGGAATGTCAATTAAAAAAAAAAAATCCACTACTTCATATTATTTCCCCTTTTTCAATAGGAGCTCCTGTGCTGACACCAATAACAGCTGCCAAATTACAGATCTAAAAGACACTTCTGTCTCAAAGATCATCTTTTCCAAGGAAGAGTAAAATAGGTTCTGAATGTCTTTAGCAAAACATCCTGCCATTAATTTCCACATAATAGGTGGTCAGACATCACATGGGCATTCCCCACACAGGAATTAGGAAAAAAACACCAGAATGAAATTTGTAAAAGTAAATTGCCTTAAGAATTGACACCAATCAGAAATCAAAATAAAGCAAAAAAATCATCACCTGCTCACAGCTCCCTTTATTCAAAACCTTCTTCAGGCAGGACATCACATAAAACTAACAAAATAACAAGCTCTTCCCAACACAAAACACTTGTTTACATTCACACACTCATATTCTTTTTACTCCTCCACCATTTCCAAGGTGTTCTGGAAAAGCCCCAGTTTATACTAATTTTATCTTCAAGCACATTACCTTACTCTCAAGATTTTAATTTAATCCCCCACATATCTTGAAAAAATAGTTCCATCTGGCAAAACAACCCTTCTTCCTCTAGGAAGAGCTGGTTCTGTTTTTCACTGTTCTTAGATATGTCTTATGACACAATCCTCTTCCAGTAATGAGGATTAATTGGAGCCACCTGCCTATATTTCCTTAGGTACATGTGTTCACTCTGTCCCAGGCATCAAATAACCTTGTTAAACTTGCAGATAAAAAAAATTTCAAACTATTAATTTTGCAGTGCTTCAGCACATAGACAGAAAGTATTTACACCCAAAGAGCAAAAATCACTTAAAGAGCAAAATATTCCCTGTCCTTATAAAATACAAGCCATAGAAAATCAATGGTTAAAAATTTATGACATTAGATTCTTTTTAGAAATATTTCTGTGAGCTTTTACCAAAGACTTTTTCCCTTCTTTTTTTTTTTTACTATTTTTTGGAAGAGACTAAAGGCATATTCATTACATAGTTTAATTTCTAGCTGTGAAATCACTTCCTCAAACCACTTTACTTACACTCCTTTAATAGAAGAGATCCTTTCTAAACTGTAAATACCTGGCAAAGGTAAGACTACCAGATTAGTCTTGTATAAGGAGAGAGATTTATTTATTTTCACAATACTCTTGTAGCTTATCTACCCATTTGGTCAAACGGTTCTTACAATATGCAACGTATAATTTGTACTCTTAAAAATTACAGTAAAGGACTACTACAAGATATTAAATAAAAGACAAAAATCAATATAACTAATACTTCTATGCAAATTTTAACACATAGAATAAAAATAACTAATATAGAATGCTAAAGCAAAAGAGAAGTTTGGAAGCTATTTTTCAAGTTGGACATATACACACTTTGAATTAATAAATATCTTTCTATGTTATCTTGTGTGATACTTTTGGTGCTTGAAAGAAACCAGGAATAGATATTTTCCAGAAACATTCAGCAGTGACTTGAAGAATTAGAATAAACAATTAACCTACCCCCCCAAAAATCTCAGCCCCCACCAACAAAATGAAACTATAGTTGTGTGAATATATTAACGAAACATAATGAAATTTTAAATAATTATAAATATTTAATAAGATTCAATAAAAATTATGGTTGCACTAACAGAACTGATAGGTAATGATATTTCCATGAATAATACTGTTTGCTCTATTTTTTTTTAGAATTATCTGTTCTAATGCTATTTGAGGAGGGTGCTAGTCATAAAGCATATTGTCATATCTATCAGTTCACAAGAAAATCATGACCTAAAACTTCTTTGAGGTAACAAGTACTTGGATTTTAACAAATACAAAGCAACAGAGTGTAACAGACTGTCTAAAACTTCCAGAGCTGGATAAACAATAAAATGAGACTGAATAGAAAAATATTATTAAAAATACAAAATTAATTGGTATATTTCTATCAGCAATACCTAATAAACTCCCACAAACTGGGATTAACTAATGCAGACCACATTTTTTTTAAAAGAGAGAAAATAATCAATAAACCCCTCCTCAAAACTCTAATAATTCAATTTTATTGCTAAAATAATATAAAACTAAAGTTATTTTTACCATATATCTTCAACATTTATGATTTTTTAAATCGTGGTTTTTAATTATAAATGATGCAATTTTGACAATTTTTTTTTAAGTCCATTTTTGTCAGTCAACATGAAGTTTATATTAAAACTGTGAAAATAGTATTAAAATATTTTTCATAAGAAAGTGTATAAAGCTGAAAACATTTTCCCTTTTCCCCACCCTCATTTTTAATTAAGAAAAAATAATCAATATAAGAAAGTTTAATTCAATTTTTCTTCATTCTGCAAAATAAGTCTGACCTCTGTAAACTCTCCCCAAAAATAGGTGATTCCTGTTACTGGTCAATGTTATTAAAAAAAGCAGCATATTCCAAGTATGGCATTCAGACCAACTCTTCCCGAATTGTGCTTTGATAGAAGTGTTGGCAGCCAACATCCAGCTGGCTCCAAGGCAGGCTCAGTACACCAGCAGCCTGAATGATGGAGGTTTTTTAGGAAGCAACAGGAACGTGGAGGAGTTACACTGCAAATTATATATACCGTAGCTTTCTCCTTTTTCTAGCCTTATAAAGATAATGTGGACAAACCCATTATGACTCATTTGAATATATGAACAGGGCAGGGAATGGTGAATACCTGTTACATTAAAACAGGTAGTTTTAATAAAGAAATTTAATCAAAAGGAGGTCTGAAACAACTTCCTATAAATTTCAGAGGGCAGGGCAGTTTCAAGTAAAATCAGTCCAGAGTTCCTGATATGCTGAAATCTTAGGAAAAGGCTGAGAGGTGTACTGCTTGATATTTCAGCAAATTGTTTCTCTGAAATTAACAGAAAGCAGCAGGTGCAGAAGTGAATGAACTGAACTAAGCAGGCTTTTTTTTAATCAGAATGGATGAAAATGATTTTGAACATCAGCGAAGTTTCAGTTCAGGGATCTCAGTAAAGGACCTGCGTAGGTTTCATAATGGCATCTCTTTAAAAGTAAAGCAAACGAGCACTTTCTTTTCTGTCTGCGATACCTGTTTTATTTACTGAACATGAAATCTGTTTGCTATTTCCTCCTCATGACCTGTATGGAGAATAAAATATGTAATAGTTTTATAGAGGTTATCCAAACAATAAATTACCCTGTTTCACCACTAAATTACAAAGCCGGCTTTTTTTTTCCATTGTCCTCTTAGTACACTCCTTTGGGACATAAAATTACTGAATGGAATAAACATCAGCTCTCTGAACAGACACTTAGCAGTAGTTCAGGAGCACTTAATTTTGAAATCCCTTCATGAAAAGTCCTCATATGCATTTGCATCCATCTGCAGTTGCTGTCCTTCCTGAGGGCTGTGACTAGTTTGACTGTGGTACTCCAGCAAGAAAAGTACCCATGGAAGATTATTCCAACAATTCACCCAAAGGTGAGTTACACTTCTGGAATGTTGCTAATCTTACTCTGAGATTGTAAAAATTATTCCAGTGATGCTGAGCTTTAGGTTAAGACAAAAAGTAACAAAATAAATTTCTATACTTATGTGTTTCCTATTTTACATGTCTGGGATCCAACCTTTCTGAGTTAATCAACACTACTCTTGTCAAATTTAAGATACCTTTGTGGAACCTAATACTCCTCAAAGCTGACAGCACTTTTCCTTCTTTTTTTTTCTCTTGACATACTGATGCAATGAAATTCATCATTGCACGTATATGTAATAAATGTCTACACAATAGTATACATTGTATACAAGTATTTTCATTTACATACATCAGCCTGCACTTGGTCAGCTAATACCAGTGAAAAGCAACTCTCAAAAAGATTAGATGGTTTCTTTTGCTTAATATAGGAGCAAGACTTCCAAGAAAAGGGATCTGAACTGAATATTTCCAAAGACATGGAGGACATTGCCCAGTCACTCACTTTATAACCCAAAGTCTTGGACGCGTATCTTTCTTAGACATCTACAGTCAATTCCATTCGGAGTTTTTTTTGCTCTAGATCCTTACTAGTTTGCCAGTATAACTAGACTTTTCATAGTTTAAAGACATATGCTAGTACTAACCAAAGAAAATCCTACACTTGACCAACTAGTTAAATTCATAAGAAATTTTTAATTTAAAAAATTAATGAAAATGCATGAGTTTCACTAAAACATTTCTGATAACATTTTTCAGTCTCTGGAGTATTTTCTGTGGAAAACTAGCATGAGTGAGATTGAGGAAGCAGAAACAAAACAAAAAAACACATAGCCCAGGGTAGCTGATCGCCAAGGAATGATGTTGTCCACCAGTGATGTCAGAAATTCAAATTGAAATTCTGCTTTGGTTTGGTGAAAGTTAAAGTCCTTGTTCTCTCAACAAGTGAGAGCCATGTCTCTTCCGTGGTTGGAAGGAGACCATTTCTTTCTCATTGGAATTCAAGCAATTGAAAGGAGCAGTCAAGGTTTATTTTCTGGATATTTTTATTATAGACAGTCAGACAGGCATGTCTAACTTTCCTCTCAACTCTGAATCCTTATATAGGGACAAAAAAAGTGAGCTAAATTGAAAAAGCACTAAGAATCTTTTAAAAACCAGACCACTGGATGATGAACAGCAGGGGACAACCAGCAACTGGTTAGTCATACTATTTCCAGACATAGTTTGAAGTTGAATTTTAGAAAGAAAAAAAAAATCAAATCATGTTAGTCGCTTTGACAGACAAAATTGGGCTGAAAGCCTACTTTGAAAAGCACTTCTACAGGATTTCTGGCACTGTGGTATTGGCTAGTAATTTAATACCTGTCAAAGTATTTATCACCTTCAAACTCCTATGGATAATTTAAAGGAAAGGAATAAGAGTGAAGGTAAAATAGGAGTATAACTAAAAAAATACATCCAAAGCCAAAAATATTTTTTGGCTCAAATACTTTTTTTGGCTCAAATTTGATCTAATTTAGTCTTGTCACAACAAAATCAGAAGATATATATGAAATCATATTAGTTCTATCAGTCCTGAACAAGGCTGAACGGCTAGTTCCTAAAGCTCAGAGTTTAGCAATAGAATGGACAAGATTTTTCCAACATTGTCTTTCTTTTCTACTACATATGATTCTTCATACCTTTGTTTTCATTTTAATTTTATTACATACTCTTTTGTCAGACTATATAGCTCATCATTTAAGCACTAAAAGGAGCTATGATTTTTTCCATAGATTAAGAAAATTGTTTATTTGATATGTGCCACTTCATTCAAAAAACATTTCTTCTTCAAACGGAATAATTGTTCCAGTACCATGATTCAAACAAAAACTCTTCCTGTAGTTACTCAAGTGGTTGTCTCTTCAGAACTAATTCAGGAAAGCTGCTTTGAACCTTCCCTTTATCTTGTTTTCCTCTATCTGGAATGCAACAGGGCTTTCAGATAAGTCTTGAAGGAGGTAGTCGACTGAATTAGGGACCTGACACTGAATACAACGTAAGTGATATAGAATGTCAGCAACAGAAATAGGAGGGCATTAGTCTAGCTCAAATCAAAATATCTAGAAGGGGAAGTCTGTCTGAAGGAATTACATCCTGCATAGCAATTTGGAAAGAAAATTTATGCAAGTGTCATGAATAGTAAGAATTGTGACTTTGCATTTAGCATTTCTACTGCCTTCTGGATTATGTAGGTAGCTTTGAGAATTTGAGATTGCAGTTTGAACTGTAACCTCGTCACCACTATGATTGGTGTTCTGCCCTTATATCCAGTTTTGCATCTAGAAAACTAGATATTTTTGCAAACTAAAACATGTTTGAATCTAAAGAAGAAAAAGGTTTTTCAAAGGTGGGTTTTTTAAAAAAATTTAATCTAGCTGAAAAACAGAAATCATGAGTTGTTTTTCCAGAATATTTTTGAAGGGAGCATTTTTCAACAGTTTTCTTTCACTTATCATTGAGTCCACTAAGTGTATTCTACCAAATTAAAATTTATTTATTACTCTAGTGTCAATCAGGGTTATAATCTAATTTTTTTTTTTTTAATACTATCTCTTTCAGAAAAGATGATCTTTGTTTCTCTGTCTATCTCCCTATATGCACACAATTCTGCAACGGCATACAAAGGAATTTTAGGAAAAAAATCAAGGTTTAGTTGTTTACCACAAAGCAAGAAACAAGTTCTCTCCCTTGGCTAAGATTATTTAGAATGTGATCAAATATTTGATATAATTTCAAAATACTTATTTAATCATGGTTAGTCTGGGGACTCAAATAAAAGTTGAAGTCAATTTAAAATTGATAGAAAAAAAAGGCTTGCATAAATACTGTAGAAGACAATGAACAACTTTATCAAGATGTTGAAGCAATATCTTCATTTGAGCAAAAAGATGATGAACCACTAACCATTGACAAAAAACCTAATTTCCTCTTCTTTTAAACTAGCTGAGTAAAATTTTGAGAAGCAAGAGTCATGCACATGCTGAATGTTTTTGAAAGTGGTCTTGATATATTATTGGCTGCCTTTAGGAAAATTACATAAATACCAGACAAAACCAGGTGTCTATATCTCATTGAGTTTATGTTAGGTGGAAGATTTTGGAATATAGTTTATAGATAGTTGTTCATATTAACCGAATGTAGGATCACTAGAAATATCTACTTAGCCACATCTCATATTCTTCAAAAACTCTTTGAAGATGAAGTGAGAATCTTACAAATCAGTCTTTATTTTTGCCCAGTATGCTTTATGTTATTCTCAGAAATGAAACAAAGCAACAAGAATAACAAAAGTCCTAGCACATAATGATGGATATACTGTTTGTAGATCTACTGTTAGGACTGAATTAAGTTGTACGTTAAAGTTTAGACCAGAAGGATGACTAGCAGTCTTTTTTGTTTTAAAGTGTCATTATTTTTTACAGCATAATGCAAGTCAAAGTATTTTGAATCTTAAATGAGGCTGCTAGTGTTGATTATTCTCTAGGAATACAAAAATTAAACACAGAGAATTTTAGATAGGAAAGAAAATCATGAGAATGCTTATCAAATCCCTATTGTATTCAAATGTACTATTCACATGAGTATGCAAAAGATGTCAATTTAAAATACAGACTGCAGCTTGAGATGAATCTAATTAGAAATATTTCATTTTCAGAAGAGCCTTCTGGGATCCAAATTTTTTTATTCATTTTAATTCACTATGAATCGAGGGAAAGGTTAATCACAAATAATTTTCTGATCTGTAAATCACTTTCTGATCTGGGAATCATGAGGAATAAAAATACAATCTTCTATGGAAATCAAGAAGCAATCAAAGTTATGATGTTAAAATCCATCTTAAACGATATTTGAGAACAATTAATTGTTGAGAATGAGGCAGTGCTTATACAAGTAGAAACAAAGAAACAATGTAACTCTTGTACACTTAAGTAATTTTACAGAGGTAAAGTCAAATGTAACAACATTCAAGTCTTCATTCACTGTCTGATGTTTCTGATTGGAAGACAGGATTTAATGTAAAATGCTAACACTAATGTAAATCTCCTGCTTAAAGACTGTGCCAAACACAGCCATGGCACATTTTCATTTTCTATTGATATTTTCAAGTGCATTTGGTGCTAGCAAATATTGTCAGTGCCATGATTCACGAATTTGTCATTCTCTGGGTAGCTGAAGTATGGATACAGCCCTCAGGGTTCCAACTGCCTTGTTATTTCCTCTTCCATTCAAAAATAATCTTGATGCCAGAAATATATACATGTGAGAGTGAGCCAGAGAGAGAGTGCATAGGTGTGTATGTGCATGTGAAAGACCGGAAAAGAGAAAAAGTGTAATGTAGAAAGAAAAGGAAAAGAGAGGTGTGATATGCAAAGGAGTAGGGCACAGTGGGTTTATTTATACCATATAATACATAAATATACATTAATAGATGCATATCCAAATAGAATCTGAATATCTTCTATCTGAATTGTGACAAAGACTTGTTTTACTGAATTATTATTATTATTTAATTTGACAAAAAATAAGGATGTATGTCTGAACCAGATTATTGATTGGAGTAAATTTTTTTCTGTGGCAATACACTGATTTACAGTAAATGAGAATATCATCAACTATACCATCATTCTCATATCTCCATTCAAATGACTGTACTCATTTTCAAGCCTTTTATTATCACACTTTCCACAGATATGATTACTATTTGGCTTTCTTCTGAGACCAAAAATTTGCATTTCAGAATTCAAGAATTGACTAAGACTGTCTTAAAATGTCTGATTTTGAAACAAATCCAATGATACTCTTCTAGCAGAGAAATCGTAATTTTAATCTTGAATTGTCCAGCTTTAATGGAGAAAAAAAAAAACCAAAACAAACCCAAACCACGATACAAAGTGATCTGTCTTCCAGACGCAGGAAAAAATGGAAGGTTATCCCTGACTGTGATTTATCAATTTTATTCTCTAATCCTGAAGTGATTAGGGTTACACAGTCTAGTAAGAAAACTTGTCCCCAAACTTAAATGTTAAAAAGATTCTGTAATGTCTTACTAAGTAATACCTAACTGATTAACTAACATCTATCTGAATCTTCCCGTCACATATTAAGCAGGTCACTTTTTAGTCTACCCTTTGTAGACATGAAGAGGAAATCATGTACTTGAAGATTTAACTACTCTTTACTAGATTTTTTTCTAGAACAATTAAACTTCTTCCAACATTTCTTCATAAGTCTAACTTATAAGCCATTCATCACTCTTGCTTTTCTCCTCTGTGCTTTTTCCAGTTTATCTGCTTGTTGTTATAAAACCACATCCCAGTTGTGGAATAAGTCCTTCTGATTTGCAGTCTCATTCTGTACTTAATATTACCTCCTTCCTCTCTAAGCCCATCTTCCTGGCTGAAGTTTGCATTTTTAATCTATTGCTATCATTCTGCTCCACTTTTACATTAATTTGCAGAGAATTATTAACTTGATACTTTTTGACAGTTTCAACCATATACCTACTTACAAATGTTTCCTTCCCTTTACTCAGATGCATCTTTCACATAGCACAGTCTAAGTTCTCTTAGTGTTTATATAAAAAAAAAAATGCTTTCAGCATTGTCTTCAAAAATTTATTGGTAGGCTGTGCCTGTTTATAATGCTCATTCAGCAGACATTTTCCTTTTACCAGAAGGCCACGTTCTTCAGGTATTAGTCATAAGGTGTATCAGTTTTATTCTCTCTTACTATGATACTACTTTGTTCTAGTCCTCTTTTTATATTTATTTGAAAGCTTTCAACAGGTATGTTTCTCACTTCCTTCTGAGCTTCAGAGAAAACATAAATATTTTTGTCATACAGTAAAAAGCTTTCTTTTCTCCTTACTTCTCTTTCTGTATCTCTGATTTAGGCCACCAAATCTCTGAGAGGCCAATTAAGCTTTGTTTGTGCACTAAGACTTCTAGTCATTATTGTTTGTTCTCGATACACTTTGCACTAGTGTATAGATATCTAATATAAGTGGCAAGTTCCCCCATTTTTTTTTCTTATGAGCTATCTAATAATGTCAAAAATATTATTATCTTAAAATATGAAAGAATTTGTAGTTGCTTACCTAGCAACCACTGGTCTGATGCAGCTAAAATTCCTCGCATATGGCTCTACCTTTTGGTCTTTGCATCATTGTATTGTGACTTTTCACCATAAATCAGTTTATTTGGTGTACGTTACAGCAATCCCTTACATACCAGTCTCCTTGAAACAGGTCAAATCCAAAAATGCTATTTTGTTGGGACAGCAAAATGTATGTGTGGTTAAGCATGCATGCATTCCTAAGTATATAGCTTACAGAGATTTTACTTAATAGCTTACAGAAATATTACTCGTGCTAGGGATATTTCTTAATTACCTTTCACTCACCCTGGTTCCTGTAAGAAGCACTTACCTATTAAAGCAGGAATATAGTCTCTAGTCAGCCCTAAAGATACGTATGACATTCATAAATTTGGTTTGATATATTTGAATATCCCAAGTATCATAACTATGTGTCATATCTCAATATAATATCTTTTGAACATCCTGTGTTTGAAAGCATCACATTTGTCTCAACTTCTGTTCATTTTTTACCTTAAAACTTACAATATATATCGTCTTTATCATCTTCCATCTCCACATTTTGTTCTATCCTTTTGTGTAGACTCTGTGCAATTCTGTTTCTGCAGTAAATTAACTCTGGAAAAAAAATGGTTTTGTTTTTATTAGGACAGGGTGAATGCTGAAAAACATTTTCTACAGATACTTACTCAATTTTACATAGAAGTTTTATTTGACTGTACTTCTGCTTGTTCCCCACAAGTATTCCTGGAAAAAAGCTTGCCAGCCATAAAGTAATCAATCATAAAAACCAAACATTAACTGAGTATGGGATTCAAAGATTTTATAAAGCGGTAAGAGTGCAGGGACATAGTGATGAGATATTGCAGACAACCGAGAACAATTGGCATTCCCTCCGACAGGGCCATGAGGGCACTGATGGGTCTGACCACCCCTGCCAGCCTCCCTAGGGTCTGCCCCACCCTGCCCATGGCCCAAGACCCCATGTCAGCCCCTCAGGCTGTCAGCCCCTGCCCCAGCAACGCCGCAGCAGGGCTGGTCTCCAGCTCCCGACAGCCCTGCCCTGCCCGGCACTGGGCCTTGCTGAGCCAGGCCCTCAGCCTGTCCTGGCCTTGTCCTGTCCCTATCCCCAGCGAGCGCCCAATGCCCAGGGCTGCCCTTGGTGCCCCCAGCTGCCCTGCTCCTGGCTGGGGCGGTGGGACGGGCCTGGGCTGCCAGGCCCTGCCCTGCTGCCTCATGGGGATCCCTGTGGAGGCCCGCAGGGAGCCCTGGCACCCTCCCCTCAGGTGCTGTCTAAGGCACCCAGACCGGGGCTATGCAGAGCAGCCATTTTGTGGCTTCCCATCACAGGGGCACAGCTGCAAGGTGACAAAGATGCTTTGAACTTCAGGAAACCTTCCCCTGTTTGTGTTACTCCAGTCACTGTGCTGACGCTTTTCTCTGTGCATATACACTGTTCGATAGTGTGATGAACTGAGCAATCTCTTTTCCTAAGGCTAAAGAAAAAATGTGTCTATGGGAAGGAAATTGTCTCAGTCCTCAGGCTCCAAGCATGCTGATTTTGAAGAAAATATTTTTTTTCATGGATTTTCTAAACCACAGTATGGAGACCATGCTAAGGATCTGCTGTCTGGATGAGAGGTTGATGCAGACACATTTCTGGCCAGGCACAAAAGTACTTCAAGACCACTTCAATTCTTCAGTACAGTCCTGAAGAGCAGTCTGGTCTGCGGCATTTTAATGTGGCTGTTCCTGTAATTCCAAACACAAACTGTGAACAGCATCTGTAATGTTAGCTTCTACAAAGCTAATAAAGGAGACCATGAAGAGTTTTTGAACAGCACAGCTAACTTCTGCAACAGGTCCCTAGTTTCACTGGCTTTAGCACTGTTACAGGAGGTCCTATTTTTGCATGAGCAGACTGATCTAAAGCAATTTCTCTGTTTCATTAGCATTTTGAAAGCTTCCTTTCACGTTAGATATGACAGTAAATTATATTTTCCACCTATCTATCTAAAAAACATAATGAAGACCATGCAAACAAAAACTGGAAGGGATGAAAGGAGGGGATGAAAACTCCTGTTTGAGTTTTCTTTCATTTCTTATGATAACTTTATAGCAGCAGGGCTTTTCTGTCTTATCTCTGACTCACTTATTAAGGAAGAGGAGTAAAAGATGGAGAGAAAACAAATGCTAAAGAGGAACTGCACTAACTGCTTTATTCTAACACAGAGCAGTTTGGAGGCAAGAGTCAGGAGCACATGCAGACACCCCTAACGCATGTCCTTTGCCTTTCCAAGAACTCAGGAGGGGATGTAGCTGGAGAGCTGTGCAGGTCCCAGTACAAAGAGCAATTTACATGGCCAAAGGAAGATTTAGACAGAAGGCAACAGATATTCAAGCCCACTTGTAGAATAAATAATCTGTTTCTAGTTGTCAGAAGAAAAATACCATTGTACAAAAAGGCTAAATTTGGGCTGGCAAATGATCACATCAGCCCGTATTAGAGGAATGGATATATTTTTTCAGGAGGAGCAATCAACCTAAATTGTAGTTTAAAGATAAGCAATTAAACAGTGACATAAGTTGGGGTTTTTTTCTGTCATAATTTAATAGTAACCAGGGTTTTCCCGCTCTCTCAAGTCCTATTAAACAAACATATGCTATTAGCCATTCTATTCCACTTAACAATCACAATGGCCCAAAGGAAAATCTGGATGTTCCCTATTCTTTCCTTGTACCTGGTAGCCAATTGTTAACCAAACACTCCCAGTCCGCGGTTCTTACTCTCACATGTGCATCCTGTTCCACTTGTGCATTCCTGCAATTTTTGTTTCATCATCTTTCTATTGCAAACCAACAGCCTTTCCTTGGGATTTAACCCTTTACCCACTAATATTTCACTGTCCTCTGTCACCCTTATATTATTCTCTTTCTTTACAATAAACTTTCACTGTGATAGAATAAATATGTTTCCTTAATGAAGCAGTTACAATATTGGCACAGGTTATATTTGGAAATTCTGTATACTCTGTGGAGGAAGTGCTACATTTTTCAGAGTTTTAGGTGAAATTACTTGTTTCCCAGAAGTAGATTAGGCTTGTACTTGTCTTGTGATTGTTTCCAAACCTTCCTGCATTCCAACTGTTGGGTCCCAGATCACATCCCCCTTCTAGGATTTCAGCTGGAAAAGTTACAGAGTTCAGCTGGCTGAGTCCAAGGTCTGCTCCTTTGGTGATAAGAGCTCTTGTAAAGAAAGCTAGAAGTGCAGGTCTGCCCCTCCTTTCCCTTGGGAGCTGCTTGTAAACTTTAGCAGTGTCCCAACTTGTGCTACATCGCAGCTGTGTAGCAGCTACGTCTGTGCCCAGTCTTGTACCTCCATGAACCTGATCCGGACTCTCTGGTTTGGCTTCCTGGCTTGGCCTTGGACCTGCGTCACCACTGCAGACTTGCTGATCAGTCTCTGGACTCAATCCTAACCCAGACTTGCTGTTATACATCCTGCCTCTTTGTCAGTGAGGTCATCGCTCCCACCCGCACTATCGTCACACTCGGCTCACAGCTCACCTTCCATTGCAGAGCAGAACTATACTTCCTGTCTTCCAAAGCAAAACTAGGATGAGGATTTTTTCCTGTGACTTCTACACATATTTAAATACATTTTTGAAGGTGACATGTTGTCAGTTTATCAACCAAAATGTCCACTACTTTCAGTTCTTGCCTGTAAAACAGCAATTTAAGAGGGAATAGATCCATTAGAACTTAGTGAAAACAAACCCTCCATTGTAGGTACCTTTAGTTTCACAAATGAAGACGTTGTTATTATAAGAATCTCAGTCTGGTGATGTCCACATAAGTAATGAATGGCAGCTTAATAGTTTAAAAAGGAGCAGGTGGAAGTCAGTGAAAAAAAAATGAATTTTTCTTTGATAACAGACAGATAGGCAGTATGGCTAAAGAAAAAATAGGATTTTTAAGTCCAAGGAGCTTTTTTACTATGTTTTTGGTGTCCAGTTCACCTATACCTAAAGGTCTTTGGCCTACAATAGGAAGGAATCATATCAAATGCCTTCCTGAAGTCCAAAAATATTGTATTTACCTCATTTCACTTGTCTAGAGAATCAGTTATTTCATCAAGTTATCTTGTCTGAGAAAGCACCTTATCAGATATTAGTCCTCCAGAGCACAGTTCTGCTTGTTCATGAGTTATTAAAAAGACAACAATGTTCTTGCACTTCACCCAGTCATGTTTAAGAAATCTTAGCCACTTTAATAATTTCTGGGAGACACTATGAAAAAGCAAAGATTCAGAGGTGGAATGAAGAGAGCTTATGTAGAGGCTTGAATATCAGAAGACTTAAAATCTTTGCAAAGTCCATACCATTATTCTATTGTAGGGTTATACCATTAAGTAACTTCTTCTAATCCAGATGTACTTCATATCTAGTTATCATGAAAGCAAATTTTAGTGTTTATTTTGGATTTATTACTACTTGGGAGTGACTTATGTGTTTGGAAAATATTTATGTCTTAGACTTTAAAAATCAGTGATGCTTGAGAAGTACAAACTGTTTCTTTAACTTCTTCCACATGTACTTCAAAAATCTTGCAATGCTGAATAAGTTTTCTGAAAAACACAAGGTTGGAATTGTCCCAGTGGCTCTAAGGACCGCATGGGAGAAAACACTTCTCTCACCATTGCTGATTCTGGCCTAAATTGTCCACAATCAAAGTGTTAAACCTATCTGCCCCATCACTAGAGTTTCTGAATGTCAGTTATGAGTTTAAATTGTTCTCCATCATTCTGCTTAGTACTTATTAGAATCTCTCCTGCACCTATCACATTAACCTTATTGATCTGTGGAGTTTCTGGAAAAAGTGGTTCATAATCCTTGCTCCAGAGAAACCATGTTTGAGTTAATACAGAATAATCAATTGTGTATCTTGGAAGAAGATACCTAAACAGAGGCAGGCAATCATGTGGGTATCTGAATGGTGTTCCGAGACATGAGAGTTCCAGTTATGGCTCCTGGTTAAGCAGCAGATTTCATATCTGATCTTGCACAAATGGAGTTTCTCATCTGCAAGGTGAAGGCAACAATATTTCTCCAGCACACAGAGGCAGGGAGTTTAGATATATTAAAGCACTCATCATAGTTGTAAAGGTATTATAAGCAAGAGAGATATTAGCCCCTTGCACCTTGTAAATTATTTCATATGTAGGAACAGCCTCGACTGTACTGAGCAATAAAGCTGATTATTACAGTCACACCAGATATGTCCATTTAATTTTTTTTTTTTTTCTGGTCCTTATTTTTTACAATACCTACTTTACCCAGAGTTATTTATGTAAGGGAACTGAGAACAGAGGGCAATAGCATCTATACAGATGTGCGAAATAATAAATTAGTCATGGTTGAAACCACCTATGGATAAATGAAATTTTTGACCAGCAGTGGTTGCCTGACCTGTATCCATCAAAATGTCAAACCATGTATAGGTAGACAACAGGGACGCACCCTACAAAGAATAAGGAATGCATAAATCTCTGATGCTGCTCCATGCTGCTGCAAATAATTGTGACATAGTATGCCTTACAACACTGTACACATCACCAAAAATTGATTAAAAGTAGCACTAGCTCATTGGTTATTTGTTTTTAAAGTAGATAACCTATTAGCTACTAAATAATCTATCCTCACATTCTGTTGAAAATAGTTTGGAGTAAATGACTGTTTTATGACAGACTTTCTGCTATGAAGTCTTATCATTGAACAGTTCTGTAGAATTTAAACACAAATAGTACTGAATAAAGAATTTTTAGCAAACCTAAAAAATTGAGGTGAAAGTGACAGCCCTGTTCCAAAATTGTAAAGAATGGTTCAAAAATTCAATTTAAATGGTCCTTTCTTTTTTCTCTAAATGCATTCTATAAACTATTCCTGTAATACTCTATTAACATTTGTAATGTTATGTTCATTTAATCTATATTATATTCTGTAGGGCTTTTCCCTACATAAGTCTTACTAACAGGAAATATCAATATCTCTATGTCATCAAGGTTAGCTTTCTACCTTCACCAGAAAGAATATTGAAAACACACTACATAGCCCAGACTTAACTATTTCCTTGTTGTCTTTATTGGTAACTCAAATTAGAATTGCCAGAGATTATATAAAGTCCAGCTTTTTTCCAGCCATTCCTTATCTCTGTAATATTAATAACAGAATTTGTTTCCATCTGCTCTATAAATAGCAAACATTCACAAAGTTCTTTCATCTACAGTTTTAGCATATAGAATCTTAAATTTATGCATTTTCAAGGCTGTTGCTAAAGTTCCAGTGCCTTACTTTCAGAGACCATGGAATTCAACAGAAAATTTTCCATTTACTTCAGTGAAGCAGGGCTCAAAGTCCTTATCTTGTTAAGTATCATCCCTGCTGCGTAATAGAATAAATTTATGTAGAAAGGAAGGGACTTTACATATTTATAGGTTCTTCATTTGGTTAAGTCTGGAATAAAAGAGTTAAAATATAGGAGATCCATGGGAATTTTTGAGATGTGAAAAGGAGAATACCATTACAATTTTAATTCTGCCTACTTTTAGAGCATGTCCACATTCTTGAATTTAGAAATCTGACTTCATTGGACTAACCTCCCTTTAAGATTATTTTTTTTAAAATTCCAGTTCTAAAAGCTTTGTGAATAGCACATTGATTTAATTTTCTGCTTTTATATTTTTAATTTGATTTTCTGGTTTTACATTTTATATTTTCTTCTTTTATATTTTAGTCTGATATTCTTGTATTGTAAGTAAAAGACAATGGACAGATGGATGGACAGACATTGAAGAAATAAAATTAATATTCGCTCAACCTGGTCTTTCATGCCTATTTAAAAACAAAACTCCATTAAAATAAATAATAAACATTGATCAGTAAAGGTACCATACACTAGGCAAATTATATTACTAACTTTACTTCCCAGTGCCTTTGCCAGATTTTAAAACCGTGTTCCTTTAATATCAGTAATTAGGCACTGAAATATATTATATTATATTATATTATATTATATTATATTATATTATATTATATTATATTATGACAACAGGACATTCTTTGATGACAACAGCCTGTTAGAAAGGGATGGGATCCACTTGCCTAGAAGAGGCAAGGGAATCTTTGGCAGCAGGCTGGCCAACTTGGTGAGGCGGACTTTAAACTGAAGGACTTGGAGGGTGGGGTCCAAAGTGGCAGCGCTCACGTCATTGCAACCAACTGGGGAATAAGCCAGGCCAACCAGAGCAGTGACAAATGTTCCTTAGCTGCTTCCCAAGATTAGAACCAGAAGACCAGCCACCTCAAGTGTATGTATACCAATGCATGCAGCCTGGGGAACGAACAGGAGGAAATGGAGCTCCGTGCCCAGTCAGAAAGTTATGATATCATAGGAATAACTGAAACATGGTGGGCCATCTCACATGACTGGAGGATCGCTATGGATGGCTATGAGCTGTTTCGTAAAGACAGGCAAGCCACCGAGGCGAAGGGCTCCGGAGCGGAGGATCGTGACGGGGGACCCTTCCTGAAGCGGCAAACCCGCGGCCAAACCCGCGAAAAGCAAAAGCGCAGGGAGCGAGAGGGAGCCCCAGCCCCGCCATTCCCCGAGCCGAAGGAGGGCGTTCCTGATGAGCGGCAGCTCTGACTCAGCGTGGGCGGGGACAAGAGGGGCGGCGGCCAAACCCCCTCACTTAGAAGAGCAGCTCCAGGGAGCGCGAGCGACCTGGAGCGCGGCGAACAGGGCGGGCAAACAGGACGTGGCGCGTCAGAAGGGCGTGGCGCGGCAGTTTGCACGGCAGTTCACGAGGGAGGGCATGCAGGGAAGGCGAGCGGGCAAGGCGCAGCCCCGCTCCCGGCTCCAGAGGCCAACTCAACTGGTAATCGTAGGCTTCTGAGAAGAGGACCGGCTATGGTTTCCACTCGGCCGAAAGCCGTCGCCAGAAGGAATGTGGCGACCCAGACGGAGCTCACACGCAAGCATACAGCTGTCCAGGTCTCTGGCTGCAGGGAGTGCCTGAGCCTGTCAGCTGTACCGGAGGGCGGCAGAGACACCACCTGTGTGCGGTGTGACCAGGTGGATGATCTGCTCGGCCTGGTGGCAGAGCTGAAGGAGGAGGTGGAAAGGTTGAGGAGTATCCGGGAGTGTGAGAGGGAGATAGATTGGTGGAGCTGCACCCTACCGTCCCTGAGGCAGAGGCAGCAGAAGGAGGCTCCGCGAGAAGCAGAGGATCCCCTGCCTTCTTGCCACCAGGTAGAAAGAGGGGACCTAAGCGACGGGGGGGGATGGAAACGGGTCCCTGCTCGGGGTGCCAGGCGAACCCCCGCCCGGTCTCCCTCACCTTCCCGGTTGCCTTTACACAACAGATATGGGGCCCTGGAACTTGAGGGCGAGGCAAGCGAGGATGTAGACGAAGGTCCATCCAGGGGGTCGCCTAGGGTGAGGCAGTCAGCCCCACACATTACGACTGCCGCTGCTAAGAAAAAAAGGAGGGTAATTGTCATAGGCGATTCCCTTCTGAGGGGAACAGAGGGCCTGATATGCCGACCGGACCCGTCCCACAGGGAAGTCTGCTGCCTCCCTGGGGCCCGGGTCAGAGACATCACTAGGAAGCTCCCTGGTTTGGTACGGCCTTCTGATTACTACCCGCTGCTGGTTATACAGGCTGGCAGTGATGAGGTTGCAGAGAGAAGTCCTGAAGCGATCAAAAGGGACTTCAGGGCACTGGGGCGACTGGTTCAAGGATCGGGAGCACAGGTAGTGTTTTCCTCTATCCCTACAGTGGCAGGGAAGGATACTGAAAGGAGCAGAAAAACACACCTGATCAACACGTGGCTCAGGGGCTAGTGCCATCGGAGGAATTTTGACTTTTTTGATCATGGGGAGGTTTACATGGCACCGGGCCTGCTAGTGACAGACGGAGTCCAGCTGTTTCACAGGGGAAAAAGGATCATGGCTCATGAATTGGCAGGGCGCATTGAGAGGGCTTTAAACTAGGTTTGAAGGGGGAAGGGGATAAAACCAGGCTCGCTAGAGATGAGCCTAGGGGTGGCGTGCCGATGCCGGGGGCGAAATCGGTAGCCCAGCTCAAGTGCATATACACCAATGCACGCAGCATGGGCGGCAAGCAGGAGGAGCTGGAAGCCATTGTGCAGCGGGAGAGATATGACTTAGTCACCATCACAGAAACATGGTGGGGTGACTCTCATGACTGGAGTGCTGCAATGGATGGCTACAGACTCTTCAGAAGGGACAGGCGAGGAAGGAGAGGCGGTGGGGTGGCCCTGTATGTTAGGGAGTATTTCGATTGTATAGAGCTCAACGATTGTGATGATGGTATGGTTGAGTGTTTATTGGTAAGGATGAGGGGGAAGGCCAACGAGGCAGATATCCTGCTGGGAGTCTGTTATAGACCACCCAAGCAGGATGAAGGGGCGGATGAAGCGTTCTACAAGTGTCTGACAGAAGTCTCTCAATCGCTAGCCCTTGTTCTCGTGGGGGACTTCAACTTCCCAGACGTCTGCTGGAAATACAACACGGCAGAGAGGAAGCAGTCTAGGAGGTTCCTGGAGTGTGTGGAAGACAACTTCCTGACACAGCTGGTAAGTGAGCCTACCAGGGGAGGTGCCTCGCTCGACCTGCTGTTTACAAACAGAGAAGGCCTGGTGGGAGATGTGGTGGTCGGAGGCCGTCTTGGGCTTAGCGACCATGAAATGATAGAATTCTCGCTTCTTGGTGAAGTAAGGAGGGGGGGCAGCAAAACCGCAACCATGGACTTCCGGAGGGCGGACTTTGGCCTGTTCAGGACGCTGGTTGAGAGAGTCCCTTGGGAGACGGTCCTGAAGGGCAAAGGGGTCCAGGAAGGCTGGACGTTCTTCAAGAAGGAATGTTCAAGGCGTGGGAGCAGGCTGTCCCCATATGCCATAAGAAGAACGGGTGGGGAAGACGACCGGCCTGGCTGAACGGGGAGCTCTTGCTGGGACTCAGGAAAAAAAGGAGAGTTTGCCGCTTGTGGAAGAAGGGGCAGGCGACTCAAGAAGAGTACAGGGATCTTGTTAGGTCGTGCAGAGAAGAAATGAGAAAGGCAAAAGCCCAGCTAGAACGCAATCTGGCCGCTGTCGTTAGAGACGACAAAAAAAGTTTTTACAAATATATTAATGACAAGAAGAGAGCCAAGGAGAATCTCCATCCTTTATTGGATGCAAGGGGGAACATTGTCACTGAGGATGAGGAAAAGGCTGAGGTACTCAATGCCTTCTTTGCCTCAGTCTTTAACAGGCAGACCAGTTATCCTCAGGGTACTCGGCCCCCCGAGCTGGAAGACGGGGACGGCGAGCAGGATGAACCCCCCGTAATCCAAGAGGAAGCAGTCAATGACCTTCTATGCCACCTGGACACTCACAAGTCTATGGGGCCGGATGGGATCCACCCGAGAGTGCTGAGGGAGCTGGCGGAGGTGCTCGCCAAGCCACTCTCCATCATTTATCAGCAGTCCTGGTTAACGGAGGAGGTCCCGGACGACTGGAGGCTTGCCAATGTGACGCCCATCCACAAGAAGGGCTGGAAGGAGGATCCAGGGAACTACAGGCCTGTCAGCCTGACCTCGGTGCCGGGGAAGATTATGGAGCGGTTCATCTTGAGGGCGCTCACAAGGCATGAGCGGGACAACCAGGGGATCCGGCCTAGCCAGCACGGATTCATGAAAGGCAGGTCCTGCTTGACCAACCTGGTCTCCTTCTATGACCAGGTGACCCGCCTAGTGGATGAGGGAAAGGCTGTGGATGTGGTCCACCTGGACTTCAGCAAGGCCTTTGACACTGTCTCCCACAGCATTCTCCTCGAGAAGCTGGCGGCTCACGGCTTAGACAGGTGGACTCTGCGCTGGCTCAAAAACTGGCTGGACGGCCGGGCCCAGAGAGTTGTGGTGAATGGAGTTACATCCAGTTGGCGGCCAGTCACGAGCGGTGTTCCCCAGGGCTCAGTACTGGGGCCGGTCTTGTTTAATATCTTCATCAATGATCTGGATGAGGGGATTGAGTGCACCCTCAGTAAGTTTGCAGACGACACCAAGCTGGGCGGGAGTGTTGATCTGCTCGAGGGTAGGAAGGCTGTGCAGAGGGACCTGGACAGGCTGGATCGATGGGCCCAGGCCAACTGTATGAGGTTCAACAAGGCCAAGTGCTGGGTCCTGCACTTGGGTCACAACAACCCCATGCAGCGCTACAGGCTTGGGGAAGAGTGGCTGGAAAGCTGCCTGGCGGAAAAGGACCTGGGGGCGTTGGTCGACAGCTGGCTGAACATGAGCCGGCAGTGTGCCCAGGTGGCCAAGAAGGCCAATGGCATCCTGGCCTGTATCAGAAATAGTGTGGCCAGCAGGAGTAGGGAAGTGATCGTGCCCCTGTACTCGGCACTGGTGAGGCCGCACCTTGAATACTGTGTTCAGTTTTGGGCCCCTCATTACAAGAAGGACATGGAGGTGCTGGAGCGTGTCCAGAGAAGGGCAACGAGGCTCGTGAGGGGTCTGGAGAACAAGTCTTCTGAGGAGCGGCTGAGGGAACTGGGACTGTTTAGCCTGGAGAAAAGGAGGCTGAGGGGAGACCTCATCTCTCTCTACAACTCCCTGAAAGGAGGTTGTAGCGAGGTGGGTGTCGGTCTCTTCTCCCAAGTAACAAGCGACAGGACGAGAGGAAATGGCCTGAAGTTGCGGCAGGGGAGGTTTAGATTGGATGTAAGGAAAAATTTCTTTACTGAAAGAGTGGTTAACCATTGGAACAGGCTGCCCAGGGAAGTGGTGGAGTCCCCATCCCTGGAGGTATTTAAAAGATGTGTAGATGAGGCGCTTAGGGACATGGTTTAGTGGGCATGGTGGTGTTGGTTTGACGGTTGGACTCGATGATCTTAGAGGTCTTTTCCAACCTCAATGATTCTATGATTCTATGATTCTAAGAAGGGGAGGAGGAGTCACACTTTATGTTAAGGAGAATCTTGAATTTATAGAAGTCAACTATGGTGATTTTGGAAGCCCTATGAAATGCCTCTGGGTCAAGATCAGAGGGGTCATCTCCAAGGGGGATCTTACAGTAGACATCTGCTACTCACATCCAAAACAAGACGGTAAGGTTAATGCAGCAATATTTGGGTCACTTAAGCAAGCTTTGGGTCAACAGAACCTGGTTCTTATGGGTGACTTCAACTATCCAGACATTTGTTGGAAGAACAATACAGCAGCTCACATGTCATCCATCAAGTTCCTGGAATGCATAGAGGACTGTTTCCTCATACAAATGTTAGACGTGCCAACGAGGAATGAGACACTGCTGGACTTGCTACTCACAAACCAAGAAAACCTGCTTTGTAATATCTCGGTTAGTGATAGCCTTGGCTGCAGTGATCACAGTATTGTGAAGTTTGGGATCCTGCTGAGCACGCTAAAGGTTAGTACTAAGACAAAGGTTTTAGATTTTAGAAGAGCAAACTTCAGCTCGCTCAGAGCTCAGTTGGGAGGGATTCCGTGGGAAGCTTCCATTTAGGATAAAGGAGCTAGTGAGTGCTGGGAGTTTTTCAAGAACACTCTCCTGGAAGAGAGACAGTTCATCCCCTTTAACGGTAAGGGAAGTAGGTGGGGCAAGAGACCCATTTGGCTTAACTGTAAGCTTCTGAGACTGCTCAAAACCAAAAGAGAAGTGTACCAGAGGTGGAAAAGCAGACAAATACCCATTGAGAACTACAAGGGCATTGACAGGGTGTGCAGAGATGCAGTTAGAAAAGCAAAAGCTCAGCTCAAATTGAAATTGACCAGAGATGTCAAAAACTACAAGAAAGGGTTCTTCAGGTACGTAAACAACAAGCAGAAACAGAAGGAAAATATTGTCCGCTGTTAAACAGGAAAGGTGAATTAGTCACCAACAACACTGAAAAGGCAGAGGTTCTCAACACTATCTTCACCTCTGTCTTCATCAGCACTGTTGGGCCCCAGGCCTTGGGAACAAAAATCCATGTTGATGAAAATACAGACCTATTGTCAGTGAAGGAAGAGTTGATATGTGAACTATTACAGGAGCTTGACCCCTACAAATCGATAGGCCCTGACAATATCCACCCACGGGTGTTAAAAGAGCTGGCTGACATCATTGCAAGGCCACTCTCCATAATCTTTGAGAAGTCGTGGAGACTGGGGGACGTCCCAGAAGAGTGTAAGAAGGCTAAAGTCACCCCCATCTACAAGAAGGGCTTAAAGGATGATCCAGGAAATTATAGGCACATCAGTTTTACTTCAGTCCCTGGGAAAGATATGGAATGAATCTTCCTGGGGGCTATCACAAGTCAAATGAAGCACATGACTGGGAAAAGCCAGCACGGATTCACCAAGAGCAAATTGTGCTTGACAAACCTGATTGCCTTCTATGACAAAGTAACCTGCTCAGTTGATGTGGGGCAAGTAGTGGACATTGTCTACCTGGATTTCTCCAAGGCATTCAATATGATTTCCCACAGCCTTCTCCTAGAGAAACTGATGTGTTACAGTCTAGAGAAGTGGTCTGTGTGATGGGTGGGAAACTGGCTGGCAGGCTGCACCCAGAGGGTGGTGGTAAATAACTCCTTTTCAAACTGGCAACCTGTCACAAGTGGGGTCCCCCAGGGATCGATATTGGGCCCAACGCTGTTTAATATCTTCATAAGTGACCTGGATGATGGGATCAAGTGTACCCTGATGAAGTTTGCTGATGATACCAAACTGAGTGGGGAAGTGGACACTTTGGAAGGGACAGCCACCCTGCAGGAAGACCTGGAAAGGCTGGAAGAGTGGGCTAACAAGAACCTTATGAACTTCAGCAAAGATAAGTGTAAGGTCTTGCACCTGGGAAAACATAATCCAGGAGTGCAGCACAGGCTGGGATCTACTGGGCTAGGGAGCAGCTCTGTGGAAAAGGGACCTGGGGGTCCTGGTGGACAACAAGCTCAATATGAGTGAACAGTGTGCTGCTGTGGCAAAGAAAGTCAACAGGATGCTGAGTTGCATCAGCAAGGCCGTTACCAGCAGAGATAAAGAAGTCATTATTCCACTCTACTCAGCGCTTGTCAGGCCACACCTGGAATACTGTGTTCAGTTTTGGTCCCCGTTATGCAAAAAAGATGTGGACAGGCTGGACAGGGTCCAGAGAAGGGCCACAAAGATGATCAAAGGACCAGGAAGCCTGACATATAAGGAAAGGCTGAGAGAACTGGCTTTGTTCAGCTTGAGAAAAGAAGGCTTAGGGAAGACCTTATCATCATGTTCCAGTATTTAAAGAGTGGCTACAAAGAATATGGAGTCTCCCTTTTTACAAGGAGTCACATGGGAAAGACGAGGGGTAACGGGTACAAGTTACTCCTGGAGAGATTCCGACTGGACACAAGAAGAAAATTTTTCACAATGAGAAAAATCAGCCATTGGAATAATCTCCCCAGGGAAGTGTGGTTTCCTCAACATTGGACACTTTTAAGATTTGGCTGGACAGGGTGCTGGGCCATCTTGTCTAGACCGTGCTTTTGCCAAGAAAGGTTGGACCAGATGATCCTTGAGGTCCCTTCCAACCTGGTATTCTACAATGCTGTGATTCTATGATTATTCATTAACTGACACAATTTCAGTTACTTAAAAGCCATTTTGATAATAAAACACGATGTGATTTGGGGAGGTTGTATTTATACTTCTGTTAACAAGGTCAAGTGCAAGATCCTGCACCTGGGTCAGGACAACCCCCGGTATCAATACAGGTTGGGGGATGAAGGGATTGAGAGCAGCCCTGCCGAGAAGGACTTGGGGGTACTGGGGGATGAAAAGCTGGACAGGAGCCAGCAATGTGCGCTCGCAGCCCAGAAGGCCAATCGTATCCTGGGCTGCATCCAAAGAAGCGTGGCCAGCAGGGCGAGGGAGGGGATTCTGCCCCTCTGCTCTGCTCTGGTGAGACCCCACCTGGAGTACTGCGTCCAGCTCTGGAGCCCTCAGCATAAGAAAGATATGGGCCTGTTGGAGCGGGTCCAGACGAGGGCCACGAAAATGATCAGGGGTATGGAACACCTCTCCTGTGAAGAAAGACTGAGAGAGTTGGGGTTGTTGAGCCTAGAGAAGAGAAGGCTTTGGGGAGACCTTCTTGCAGCCTATCAGTACTTCAAGGGGGCTTATAAAAAAGATGGTGGCAAACTCTTTAGCAGGGCATGTTGTGACAGGACAAGGGGGAATGGCTTTAAACTAAAGGGGGGTTAGATTTAGACTAGACATAAGGAAGAAATTTTTTATGCTGAGGGTGGTGAAACACTGGAAGAGGTTGCCCAGAGAGGTGGTGGATGCCCCATCCCTGGAAACATTCAAGGTCAGGTTGGAGGGGGCTGTGAGCAACCTGATGTAGTTGAAGATGTCCCTGCCCACGGCAGGGGGGTTGGACTAGATGGCCTTTAAAGGTCCCTTCCAACCCAAACTATTCTATGATTCTATGATTCTATGATTCTATGATACCTTCATGAATAACTGGACATCTGCCTTGTATTCATGGATAATGTATTGAAAGTTTCTCGAATTTTAACTTGATTTAGCCTGGTATGAAAATCTCATTATATAGCCTTGGTTAGTCTTCTGCTTATAAATTTGTAGTCATCTAGTCAGGGTGCAGAAACAACATCATTAGGCTTAGGTGATCTGTTGCATGTAAATACCAACAGTGAAACTGCAAAGCCAGCAGTTTACAAATAAGCTTCAGTGAAAATTATTCTTTCATATCTCTCAGTGAGTATTTCTGAATATCAAAGATAATAGAAAAAAACCCTCCAAATCAGCTCATGAATGATTCACTACTAATGGAATAATATAAATTAATAATGGATAGTACTGATAATAAATGCTTCAAATATTCCTAATTACCTTTTGCAGACCTACAAATCAAAGCTGCTTTTAGTCTGTCACCCCCATGCTCTCTGACTGTAGTCCTCTACTTCCTCCACTCTGAAGTAAGACTGAGTGATTCTCTTGCTTTCAGCTGGTCCCAGTGATACAGTGGTACACAGGAGAATTTAGTAAATCTCACGGCGTTCATACTCTTACAGAACTTTTTTTCCAGGAGCTATGTTCTAATAAACCTTACACTTCATTACAAGAGAGGGAAGGAAACAAAGAGAATAACGCTGTGGGGAAAAGAACCCAAACGCTTCTCTAGTAACTGAAAGGAATAGATGAACCTAAGAATGTAGGGAAAGAGGAACAGGGGCAATAGTAGCCGTTGCTTAGTTATGTGTTCAAGTCAGAAACAGAGAAGAGGACAGATGTCTATAGGAAGAACTTGAGCAAAAATGAGATGACCAGGAAACAAGGTGTCTGCTATGAGTTAGCACTAAAACATCAACAAAGAGTGCTAGCAAACATGTTAAACTGATTTTTTTTAATACGGTATTGTTTGAGCTCAGTGTTAGCAAAACAGTAAAAAATAAAAAAGAGGGAGAGTTCTTTCTAATTTAGTATAAAATCTACACGAATATATACAAAGCCCTGACTTCTCCAAGGACCACACAGATTACTGTTCAGTTTGTTCCTTAAGAGTCTGCTTATCTATCTTCTATCCTTCGGCTGCTGTTCTCTTGAGATTTCCTAGTTTCTGTTTCCCGTCTATAACAGGTCTTCAATTTATAAACCAGATTACTAAATATGGAGTAGTTACAGGTGAATCTCATGCTTTGTAGCAGCTGCACTGCCTCTTTAACTTTGGAAAGAAACTCTATTACCCATGCTCTGAAAGGACTCTCTGCTTGAATTAACCACCTTGTCATCTGTAGGAAAAACACAACTAGAATAATCAGGCAAACAAATAGACCATATAATATTAATAAACTATTACAGTCATCTCCCACATTCTTCACACTTGACTGTCTAAACAAATCAATACAAAGGGAGAGATCTAGTTAAGGCTGGGATGAAAATCTAGTGCTTTATCTTTAAAGCAAGTCAAAACATAACAGTTCAACTTTGTTATGTATAGTGTGGTTCATATAAATTGCATCCCAAAGGCTTTATGGAGGTAGATAATACTCTTCCAGAGTAAGATAATAGTAATAATAATGGAAAGACAGAAATGGTGTTCACAGTCACAGCCCTCTTTCAGTTATGAAATTGAAACTAACACTACTGAAATCAATATGCTTTACACTGATACAGAATTACACAGAGATTAGAGTCAGGCCCTGGATAGGTAGCAGAGAAACTATGTATTTTCAATTGAGAATTGCAATGGAATGGTAAGGCAATGAGTCAGAGAGACAGGAAGGCGGTTTTCAGATAGCATGAAACTTAAGTGAAGAAAGAAAGCATAAAGAAGCAGCAAAGCAATATGGACAAAGTCTGTCAGTGTTTTTAAATTCAAGAGGAGCAAATTGAAACTCTACATAAAACAATTGTTGGAAGGATATGTGTGATGTCACCATCACGCTGTGGAACTTAATGGGAGTTTTTCATCAACTTCAGAATTTCACTCTCTGTATCACAAGCCAGGGACCTGTTGCTGGGGTACAGAGAGTGCTCAAGGCAGCAGAAAAAGAAATAGACAAGAAGTGAGAAAGATTAAAGAAGGATTTTAGCTGAGATATATTGGATTACTTATAGACAAGACAAAATTAGGGAGGCATAAGATATAATATTTCTTCAGTACATGAACACTACAGTGAACTTCTAAATTCTGTGGGTTTTCTTTATAAAAAAAACTCAACAAAAATCAAAAAGGAATATTTTTAGTCATCTTTGAAATAACAGAGTGATTTTAAAACGTTGGAGGTTGAAGTAGCACTACCTTCTCCTACCAGCTGACAGACTTCTTGCTAACACCCACATATTCCCTTATGCAGCCCCTTATTCTGATGCAGCCACCAGAATGTATCCATCAGGCCTGATGCCTGATTCTGCTTCACCACATCGTATTTAAACATTTAAATACACAACACACACAACAAATATATTCTGTAGTTACCTACAGAATAATATGAACATTTGTAAGTGTGTCCTCTTTCTGGAGATATGACACAAGTAAAATATGTCTGTCTGAAAAGTCTAAGAAGCAGCCCCTTAAACAGGAGAGAAAAATTTCCAAACTTGTGTATATTTAAGGATAATTATTTTTTTGCAGTGTTAATTTCTTCTGTCTTTGGGCAGTAGCTGGTTTTTAAATTCAGGTCAGCTGATTTTTCCTATAGCCATTGGCCGAGGAAAAAAATTATCAAATGACAATGAAGTTTTTCATAATTTATGTCCAGAAGCTCATATTGCTTTTGCCAACCTTTTTTTCTTATGAGCTTAAAAGTACTCTCTTTTCCTTGTTCAAGGTGGAAAGGACACTCTAAAAGAGTCTTAAAAGTTAACAACTACCCATCATGCTTTTTGCATAGTATCTGCCATTCTAACAGTGTGATGAGCCTGTCTCTGACGAGCTTATGATTCTAAAAAGTCTCTGCAGCATTCCCTTAAGAAAGAAAGCATTTGGGAGATCAATACTTTTGCCTGTTGGCCTTGTTGAACAGAAACCAATGCATGTACAAAATCAGCTCCGCAGATGTGATTGTGAAGGCTACCAGGCCGCTGCACAGACAGAGGAATGCCTAATTGGGCCAGCTATCTGTATAGCTCTAAGGTGTGCCATTAAGCACTGCACTTCACTTGGCTCACATAGGGGTTGTGATACCTCAGGCTGTGCAGTGGTAATCTGTGTTGTGTTTTAGCCAATTTATGTTGCTCATGCGAAGTTAGAGGTACTTTCAGCTATTAGATCTTTTATTCCTTGTCCACAATGGGGCATTAATCAAGTGAAGATGACAGCTATACCCTGCTCAGAGAATTCTCCTGGCAGCCCCCAGGCACCCTGCAGAGAAAGCATTAATGTATGACAAACCTTTGCCAACATTTGCCACCTCGATGTTGTTGCCTGGCCTGTTTTCTTATGTAGATGGTATTGTCAGCTTTCCTGATGGAGTTGGAGATGCTATTTAATTTCACTGCATAATGGAGGGAGAAATCCATTAGCATTTGTAGCCTGTCAGTGAAGATTGTGTCACTAGCTAGTATAAACTGCAAATGTGCCAGATTGCTCAGCAGAAACCGAAGTGGCAGGATACTGTAGGTAATAGGGTCGGATGAAATTTATCTTCTTTGTTCCCCACAGAAAGCTGCTTCCCTTCAGGAAAACTCACAAAATGCACACACTTCTCCATGGCAATCATTGAAAGCATAGGAAAAGGTTATGCTGAAATAGAGCAAACTACAATGCTTGGGCTAGACTCTCAAAGGGAACTTAGGCACCAAACTACATTTTTAAAAGCCAAAATGCCCAATACATCAAAACCTTGAAAGGGGCTACTTCCCTCAGCACCTGCATTTCTGCTGAACTGTGTAAAACCTAAGAGCTGCATTACATCAAATCCTAGCAGAATTTGCAAAGCAGGTATTTCCCTACTAGAGCCAAGCTAGTAGACATACTGGGAGAACTCCTGACAACGGGTGAACAACAGTTTGTGGTGCCCAGCTTGTTTTGCTTACATGAGATCAAAATTCTAGCTTCTCCATATATGATATGAAGGAAGGATTTCAGCTGGGCTCTTCCATTTTTTCAAGAAAGTTCTTGAATAACTGAGCAGCTGGAATCCTGGGATGGGTGTCTTTGTTTCTTCCCCAGTGAAACCATTCTGCTCTGTGCAAATTTTTTAAGTATTCAGTAGCCAGTGGTATAAAAGAAAGATCAACTGCATAGCTTGGAAGTAAAGGCATTCATGTGGGAGAGTCAGGCTCAAATCCTTTCTCTGGTGATCATTCAGTCAGTTACAGAAAGTGAAGCAGCTTCGGTGGGACCAACTGACAGAGACCTGCCTGAGAGTATTTTAATAGTCCTGCTGTGAAAACTTTTTCCTGAGTGATGGGAGAGCACAAATCTGTACTGCAGATCTGCAAAGAGGAAACTGAGACCAATTTCCTGTGTTCCAGATGACTGTACTGGCCACTGAAATGCTTGGTAAAAGGACCTTTTGATATTTTGAGAAAGAAATGATCTCACATATGTTGCTAACTCTGTGATGATGTTTCTCACTGTGAATCCTAAATGTGAGAGGCATTTCTCTACACCCTGCTAGGTGATCATTCCCTTTGGGGATGATCCCACAGTACTTCCTACAATTTCCTCAGCATTTCTCACAGAACACGCTTCTATCTACTTGACGTGTTGTCAGTCAATACCTAACCATGCTTGTGCATGTGCAGAAAGAACAGACCATGCACAGACCAATGACTATGTGTGATTTATCTCTTTCCACTGTGTCCAACACCAGTTTAGCACCTCTGGATTGCAGCCATTCTGAGCTGCTCTTGAGTTTGAAAGCCATACAAGACTTTCTAAATACGAAGTGCCTAACCTGGGGTTGGGAATTCCACTATCCATTAAGAAATCTAAAAGTTTGTCATTGTAGTGCTGAACATTTGTTCCTGCAATTGTTCTTGGAAATTGAAGTCTTAATAGCCCATAAGGAAATTCTTGGCATTACAAGACATACTCTGCTGGGTTCTTTCATAAATTTTGCCTCTTTTTCCATGAGAGGAATGTTTAGATTCTAGAAAATATAATTAAAGATGGGGTTCTCATACTGTTGTTATCTCACAGTGAGCATTTCAGTAAGATTCCTCAGTGTGGAAAGATGAATCTGACCCTTTACAGTAGGATATAGTATTTGATTTTTTGATTACTGCAACTCTTACACTTCTCTACCAGCCCACTAATGAAAATGTGAATACATTCATTCATTCATTTAGTACACTTTTACTAAAGTGACATTAGGATGATAATATGTTACTAGGCATTTTGTCTAAATCTGAGTAAGAATTTAGAAAGTATTGGTGGCAGCAACCTACAGGTGGTAAATCAGAATGCCTTTAAAGTGTACTAAATTTGCTGCAGTTTGCATTGTGCCAAAACTTTTCTTTTTTTTTCTGATGTTAATACATTTTCTTCAGTGTTTTAGCTAACACTTGCCAAATCATAGTCCTGCCAAGCCTAATGCTAATCATAGCTTAGTTTACCTACCTGTTCATGTGTACATACACACTCTCCCCCAGTTTTTCTCCCTCTTACAGACACACACAAAAATAAATACACACACACATAAGTTTTACACATGGAATTTTACTACCAGTGGATAGAAGTATAATTCTATACTAATGGCAAACAGCCAATGCAAGTCACTGTCTATATGATGCATCTTACTAAAAACTCTGGCATGATGTATGTCCTTCCTGATAGAACAGTTTTGAGTTCTCCTGTCTGAGACGTGGTCAGGGCCAGCCTCTCCTCAGCAAACATTCCTCAGAGTTCCTTTGTTCTGCTGGAAAAGCCCCAATGTGATGGTCCAAAACTGCTTAACAGCAGGTGGTTCAACTTACACTATCAATACATAGATTAATGCACAAAAGACTCCCTTTCAATGTTTTCTTTTGCTCACATTTCTATTTCAGCCACTCATTTTCATACTATTTAGATGAGTTCTCTACCATCTCCTAACTTTGAGTCCTAGTTTTATTGAGGTTAATCTCTTCAGTCTTCTCTGAGAGTTCAGAAATGTTCTTTTCAGTCACAACAAAGTCTCCTTTTTCCAACAAAAACAAAACTAGCCTCTTCCCCCACTTTCTGGATATAATTTTTAATTATCTCCTTGCTCCTAATTCTGAAAGTAGGATTAGTAGTCCTTTTGTGTTGTAGGCTGACCAATGATTAGTACATTGGAAAATGAAAGAGATCCAAATTCTGGTAAATATGATAGCCGTCTCAAGCTAAATCTAATGAAGTATGTGGAAGCCAAAGTACAGCCTCAGTGTTGCTTTAAATACCTAAGTCTAAACTTAACATTTCCAAAACCTTTTAATCTGATGCAAATTCTGGAGACACCTAAGTTTTTCATGTAGATAAACCAAGTGTTTATTTGCGGCATGCTCACTTGAATTTTCACAGTGCTTTACAGCATGGTGACTGTTTAAAATTATTTCCCTTGGTACAAACAAATTAGGGGTTTTTCTATTGCCTCAGAGATAGCTCAGTGTGGTAAGCATTCTCACACCAATCCATCTGAGCCCTGCATAAATGATCTATATAATCCACCCAGTCTAGTTATGGTATTTACCAATTTAGTGGTTAAAGCAGCCACCCTGAGATTAGTGACATCTTCAAAGAAAGAAAGGAATTGTACTTCCTCTCTCTTACACACAGCAAATGGAATAGAGAAGGTGTTCTAATCATTAGGATATTATATAAAACTGGCAATGGAAACATTAGTGCTCTAAAGGAGGCTGCAGCAGCCATAGCACATTTATTGGAAGCCTTAATCTGGAGATATGAGTTATGTGTTCTCACTATTTTGTATTTTCAGTGTCAAGCTCTATACTGTCCTTGCTAAGAAAGTTTTCGTCTACCAGACTTCTCACAGTTTCATCTGCTCAACTAACAATAGTCTACATCTTCCCACCTCTTCTGCCATCCACAACTTCATTATTCTGGCAGCCGTTTGCTTTTCTGACTAGAACTGACTACCCATTTCTTTCCATGTCATTGATTGTCTCATTATTTAAAACATCATAATAAATAATCATCTAAACTGGGACTTAGACATTTGAAGTTAGTTTAAGACCCAGTCAGTGACTCCATCCACCTGGACTGTCTATCTCTATAGAGGTCTCTATTCAACTGGTGCCTCTTTATTTAATTTGGGTTCTTCAGCTGCTCATCCATATACAAAAATGCTTATTCTGAATAGATGAGTGGAAGTCTTCCCCTACAGTAGACAGTAATCCTGTCTAGCTGAATAGTCACCCAAATTCTCCTTAAATCCTGTGAAGAAACCCCATATGGTATAAAAGCCTGGGCCTACATGAAACTTCATCTGATGATGTCATGATGATGGCATATGTTTTTTGCATAAAGTTTAGGAGTTAGAAACTCCAGGAAGTTAAAGACACAGGTTCTAGACATAGCTCTGTCTGAGAGAAACCTTTAGGGCTAGGGTATTAACCATTATCAGATCAAGACGATATGGTGAACCCCTTTAAAAAAAAATGCAACCGCTGTACAGTCAGAAATTCAAGAGTCATGAGACCACACAGAAGAAAGGAAGACTTGGTTCTACCCAAGGAATTAGGACATTACCTGGGAATGGATGTGTATGTGTGGAATTTGTATCTGCGCTCCCTAGATGGCTCATGCAATTTTTTCTGTTAAACCATCACTGGATAAAAGAAAAACAGTCTTGAAAGAGGAAGTGAAATATCCCCTACAAGAACGAACATGAAGAAAAAAGATATAACAAACATATTGTGTAAAAGAATTAGGAGAGCATAACACAGCTGTCTAGATACAACTCACTGTTGTATGGTTGTAATCCCTGTGTTAAAGAAAGGAAGAAACCTGTTTTAATAGATTTCGTTCTGCTTACACAGGGTAATGGGATAAATTAAAAAAGGATGAACAGAAACAAGAGTCCTGGCATATTGTGTGTATTAGGAACAAGCTCTAATATGATATTCTCTGTCAGACAAATTACAATACAGTTCTGTTATTTTCTTATTGTTAGTGAGAGGAGGTCTGGAATGAAAGTGTTGGGGGGAGCGGGTAATAATGCAGGAGACTCTTAACCTTGAAACTTTTCCGAATAATTTGCTTTTCACTCATGGCTGCTCAACATTAGTGCAGTACAATTATGAAGATATAAACATCACAAGGGCACATGGCACACAACCTGTCACAATGAGTTAAACTTGAGTACCCGATTCCCTGAGCAACCATGGAAAGAGAATGAGCTGCCTCATCAGGAATTCAACTGTGTCAGTTTAGGGGGAGGTGAGGATAGGAGGAGTTGGTCCATCAGGCTCAGACATGACCCTAACTAACCTTCTGTTTTCTACTTTCATTCAGGCAGTAGAAGCAGATCACAAATGGACCTGTCAAATCCACTGTCAAATGACCTCCACTAAGAGAGAACCTGGAAGATACTTCAACCTGTACCTAAATACTCTTGAAATACTTTTTTTTTTTTTCCCCCAGTGCAAATGCTGCAATTTGCTTGTTTTAAATGGCTATCAATCACACAAAGAAGCAAATTGGCTGGAGAATGGAGCATTTAATTATTTTGTTTTCACACCATTAGCAAATTTAAGTTGAGGTATACTGCAAGTTTGATGGACCACTAAGCCGTGTGCATTCAGGGTCTTTCATTATCATGTTAACCTTGCTTCTCCTTTTTCCCTGACATAAGACTTCAAGATTTTTAACTGAGAGAATAGGTGCTACTGATTAGTAAATTAAATCTGGACTTTTAGTGATATTTCCATATTATTAACATTTAAGAATTCATGCAGTGAGCCCTTTGCGGAATACATCAAAATACTTAGAACCAGTACTAGAGATTTTGGGCAATTCTTTCAGTCTATTTCTTAATTAATTAGTAAGTATGTTATGTTTTCAAGTACCTATGAGAAATAGGGTCTTTCTTACCGCATTTTGGAAAAATCTAATTCTCATCTCATGTAATGGTGGTGCGATGTCAAGGTAACTTCATTGACCTCATTAAGGACTTATTAAATATAGTGTTATGAAAATAATACATTAGCAAAAATAGAAAACCTGCTGGGGGGATGGTATAATTTTTTCATTACTGTTTTTCCACTGCTTTTTCCCATCCAGATTTTTCAGCCTAGAATACACCCCCTCCTTCTTTCTCTCTCCATTTGTCTTTCTCTCTGTACATGCCTGTACATATATTGTCAGCCTATACGTACATTTTCAGCATATACATATCCTGGCTAGCTATAGCTTAAAATTACCGTATTGCCTGAGCTATCCAACCCACAAAACAACAATAAATCTTGTATAAACATGCCATTCAAATATGCAGTCTTATGGTAAGCATCTTCATAAAGTAAGCTGAAATTTTATGTTGCATCTACTATTACAGTTGCTCTGATATTTATCTTGACTTATAATGTAAAGCAACATTTTAAACTATAATGATCAAAATTCAGCCATAATTTCTGAATGAAAGGGTACTTACTTCCTTAGTTTAATAATTTTCAAGATAATCAAACTGCTGTTTGGAGATATTTAAGAGGTGACAAAATGTCACATCAAAGCTTCTCAAAATAGCAAGTAATCATACTTAAGAAGGACTGTGTTTCTCCATAAATTAACAGGAGTTGGGTTTATTGCATTTTGTAGTACTCTCTGCAACTCAACTGTGCATCTGTTCCAAGAATGAAAAGGAAGTGGTGCTAGTGAGGGTGCATATGGAACGCAATAAAGGTACAAAAAGGAGAGGAGAGGAGAGGAGAGGAGAGGAGAGGAGAGGAGAGGAGAGGAGAGGAGAGGAGAGGAGAGGAGAGGAGAGGAGAGGAGAGGAGAGGAGAGGAGAGGAGAGGAGAGGAGAGGAGAGGAGAGGAGAGGAGAGGAGAGGAGAGGAGAGGAGAGGAGAGGAGAGGGGAAGATTAGATTTGTCAATGATTAACTACATTACTGTAATAAAATAATAAACAGCAGAGAAATAGAAATGAACCAGCTGAGTAGTCTTCTTGGGTTTTGCTTGACTGTCCTACTCATAAATGTTTTCTGAAGAAAAAAAGTTCTTATAGTAGGCTGTGAAAATTGTCTGTTACCTTAGCATCATTAGTGTAATTAGAATATGTGGCATATTTTCTGTCAAAGTGAAGTTCCATCACAAAGAAGACTGAGTGGTTTAAATGAAATGTTATGCACTCAGACATCTTGGGTCCATCAAGTTTATGGTCACTGCCAGGTAGATTTCCAAAGAGACACCGTTTTCCATCCTGCTAGTCCAGGTCAAGTGGTTTGATCTCTGTGCCAGGGCACAGTGTTTCTAAGGTCACTGGATCTGGAATGGAGCCAACAGGCAGAGGGAGAAGGAAGCCAAGGGTCCTCCACAGAGTAGATACACAGAACATGTTGCCAAATGGGTCTGCAGTAAATCTAGGGATCATGGAGGGCCAAAAATCCAAGTCTGAGAGGTTCATGTGGCAGCCTTTTCATTTCATGCATGGTGACAGGAGGGAAGAGCAGGGAAGAAGGGAGTGATGATGCACAGTGAAATTGGCCTGTCACTTTCAAAGCACATCAACTAGGAGACTGAAGAGAAAATCAGCTTTACCAAAAAGCTGTAGAGCCTGGGGAGCCCATTACCTCCCTGAAACTTCCAGTTCTGGTGGGTTTATGCAAGTTTTTATTAGTCTTTCTATCCATGAGGAACTATAATTTTGGAGTTTTTGTCCTGTGGGGACTAACGTGAGGTATTGAAAACCAATAAACAAACCCCTTCCCTTTATCTTTCATGAACTGGAAGTTCCACTTTTCAGCCAGCTGTAGTTATGTCTGCTATATGGCTGCAATAGTTGTTCTGACTTTTATCTTCCCCAGCAACCTTCCCTGTAGAGACAGGCAAGCGGAGACAGAAAAAAAAGGTTATTTTTCCAGCAAATTACTGCTATTCAGTGACACAAAACCAGCTTCAACATGATGGTCAGAAAAATGCATGTGAATTTTATCATTATAGATTAATTTTTAAACCATGATACTTTGCATAGATGCATTTCCTGTAGCACATTGAATCATACATGCACGTGGAACAAAACTAAACTTTAGCTTCTGTATTCTGTGACAATTTTCTAAATGGCCTCTTTTCCAGATCTGATGTACTAACAACTAATACTGCCCTTTTTTGTGCATTGCTGTTATGCTGTTATTTTTTTAAATACTTTCTTTAGTACTGCTACCTCCAGCACTGGCCTACCTTGGTGATGAAGAGATGAGCACAGTGGAAATATGACAAGCACGGACTTGCTAATGTACCATTTTACAGAGCTTGTGGAGGTTGAATCATGATTTACAAATACTTAGTGAAACCAAAATTAATTGCATTTTTAGGAAGAGTTTTCCTTATCCCAAACTTCGACTGTTTCAGGCTTTAATGGAAAGAATCTCCTTCATCAGTTTTCTAATGTGGAAGTGATGGATGTTTTTTTAATTCTTCATAGGGAATAGTAAGGACACTCACTGTTTTCTGTCTTAAAGAAAGAAACATGGGCAATCACTTGTATTTAATATTTACTTATGTTTAATGAACGTTTTTATTCACAGCCCATAACATGTAATGGGGTGCTGGGCACTATCAGAGTGTGCTTTTACTCTTATTTTAGGCTTGTCATAATTTTCTGGAATGGTGTGCTTTGATGTTTCCCAGCCAAAGCATCCTCTACGCAAGTTGCATTAAAATTTTCACAAAATCAGTCAGTAAATTGCACAAATAAATTTCATAATAACAGTTACAAAAGTTTATAAAAATATTGGTGAAATAAATATAAGCAAAACACATTTTGTCTACTAATCTCAAAATAATATCATCTAAATCTCCACCTCTTTCTAGCTGACTCATCATTGGTCAACTAAACATGCTGGCCAGGAATTTGATATACCTCATATTTCACATTCAAAGGAAAGAACAAGCTGGACTACAAATCAGCTTTTATATCCCACCACATCCTTATCATCACTCCACTTCCTTGGGGTTTACCATATTTTAAAATTCTCCCTTCCCTACCAGCATTATCAACTTTCAACCTATTTGCTGTTCCTTGGGCTTACCTTGTTCTTTGTTTTTCTATCACTTTCATGACTTGTATGTGCAACTGCACCCACCTTTGTGTCTTTTGTGGTCACACCGTTCACATGCTTATGCAAAATGGTTACACACTGTGCCTAGCTATGCCATCACTGTGTTACAAAATAGAGAAAGGGACAACCTCTCTGATAACTTGTTTTGGAAAATGAAGATGTAATGATAGCTGTAAAAGAGGGCATCTCAGTACAATGTGGACTGTAGTGTATAACTAGAACAGAAGAGAATTAAATCTTTGCTTTGATCACAATTTCTAGGGAAATAAATTGCACTGCCTTTAATAACAGTGACCAGCTTATGCATGGCACTATATGTAGTTAAAATAAAATCAACAATAATCAAACAACCTATAAACAGATTATATGGGACAGTAAGTCATATTGTTCACAGTGAGTGTTTGACCTGGTAATTGATACATATGTCAAAGTAATTTACCAGTAGTCATTCAAATCACTTTTTCTAATCATTTATTCAATAAAAAATATGGAACTTTTGTGAAAAATAAGATATTCAGTTTTAAGTTGCAGACATTTCACAAATTGATTAATGGTTTAATCTTCCAGAGTGACTGTTTCAGTGAAAGTGTGAGGATGTTTTCTCCTTTAAAAAAAAATATTCATTTTTACTCAGAAATCTACTTGAGGAATAAATTGATGTATCCAGACTGCTTTAAATACAACTTTGTTAGTCTGAATTTTACCATAATAAACTTGGTTAATATAGCAATTTGGAAAACAGGAAGACTTTAACTGTAATTCTGAAAGCATTCCACCTCCTTTTAAAAAAAAAAAACCATGATATTTTGTGTGTTCAGTGTGAGAAAAGAGGATATAGAGCTGTACCAGGTCTGCGTGGCAAGGTTTTGGTAAGGGGGGCTATGGGGATGGCTTCTGTGAGGAGCTGCTAGAAGCTTCCTTTATGTCTCATAGAGCCAATGCCAGCCAGCTCCAAGATGGACCTGCCATATGTGCTGGCCAAGGCTGAGCCCATCAGCGACGGTGGTAGCGCCTCTGTGATAAAGTATTTAAGAAGGGGGGAAAAAACCTACACAACACCAGCAGCAGTCAGAAGAGAAGAGAATATGTGAGATAAACAACTCTGCAGACACCAAGGTCAGTGGAGAAGGAGGGGGAGGAGGTGCTCCAGGTGTCAGAGCAGAGATTCCCCTGCAGCCTGTGGTGAAGACCATGGTGAGGCAGGCTGTCCCCCTGCAGCCCATGGAGGTTAACGGTGGAGCAGATATCCACCTGCAGCCTGTGCAGAACCCCATGCTGGAGCAGGCGGATGCACCTGAAGAAGGCTGTGACCCCTTGGGAAGCCTGCACTGGAGCAGGCTCCTGGCAGGACCTGTGACCCCCGTGGAGAGAGGAGCCCACACTGGAGCAGGTTTGCTGGAAGGACTTGTGACCCCATGGGGGACCCACACTGAAGCAGTCTGTTCCTGAAGGACTGCACTCTGTGGAAGGGACCCACGCTGGAGTAGTTCATGAAGAACTGGAGCCTGTGGGAAGGACTCACATTGGAAAAGTTCATGGAGGACTGTCTCCTGTGGGAGGGACCCCACGCTGGAGCAGGGGAAGAGTGTAAGGAGTCCTCCCCCTGAGGAGGAAGGAGCGGCAGAGACAGCGTGTGATGAACTGACCGCAACCCCCGTTCCCCATCCCCCTGCACTGCTGGGGGGAGGAGGCAGAGAAATCAGGAGTGAAGTTGAGCCTGGGAAGAAGGGAGGGGTGGGGGGGAAGGTGTTTTAAGATATGGTTTTATTTCTCATTACCCTACTCTGATTTGATTGGTAATAAATTAAATTCATTTCCCCGAGTTGAGTCTGTTTTGCCCGTGATGGTAATCGGTGAATGATCTCTCCCTGTCCTTATCTTGACCCATGAGCCTTTTGTTGCATTTTTCTCCCCTGTCCAGCTGAGGAGGGGAGTGATAGAGCGGCTTGGTGGGCACCTGGCATCCAGCCAAGGTCAACCCACAAGAGCATAGAAAAAATACCCTTTATAATGTATTAAATTCCAATGATAAGCTGGTTTAAGCGGCTCAGAGTTGCACCATTCTAGAAGATGAGAAGCAAGCAATGCATTTTTAATGACTTGTGCTCTTTGATGCTATCCTCTATATTTCATCTTTTTAGCTTTATTTTTACAATTCTCGCCTTCCTCCCCCATGCCAAATGGAGCAAAAAGTACCCTTAAGGTATATAAGAAACCACAAAAACATATTCAGTTTTGGAGTAATCTAAAAAAAATCTGTTCATGGTTCCAACAGAGCAGTTCCCAAGCCAAAACTTGACTAGTATATATTTAACTTAATGAAATATACTGCGGTCATATTATTTTTACTGAAATAACTGTACACTGCTCAATTCCACTGCCTCTCTGGCAAATCCATTCCACTTCATGTATAAAAGATGTTGGTATAAATTCTTCTAATGTCTATTTATTCCTAATTTACCAATTTTAACACCTTTCTTCTAGTTCTAACCTAAAATAGACCATCCAGTCTAATTTTAAAATAAACTCTAACCAGCTTAACTGATTCAGTCATGTCATCGTTTAATCATCAGGAGCCTATTCCTGGCAAAGTGGTTTGGTTAAAGGTCAAAACCCCAATGCCAGTTAAAATGAAAAATGTGTAATCAGAGCAAAAGTATAATTTTGAGGTTCAGAACGCTTTGGGATTATCTCATACTTTTGATATCGTGCTTGCACCCTCAGTGAAAAAAATCAAAGGGAAGAACTTTTGTATTTCATAGGACAGATAGCACTTGGACTGGATACTGTCACAGTGGAGTGACAGCTCTTGCTTCACAGCTGCCAGGATCTAATTATACTGCCTGGGACCAGAACAAGAAATTGCACACTTGTGTGGAATTAGGAAGACTCAAAATGTACCCCATGTAAACCTGAAGACTCGTGTGGATATCAAGGAGTGATCACTGAAATTTTCTAATGGTGTCGGAGCAGGGATAAAGTACAGAGAATGTCTCTGAGTGCAGTTGTTATCACTGACTTCAGAAGTGCCAAATCATAATGTGCCTAAACTGTCATGGTAGGAGCTGACCAGATCCAGGTTATACCAGTGGTCAAAGAACCTTGCAGTGCTCTCAAGTCACGTTCCTAAAGGGAAGTATTTTGTACAGTGATATTGTAATGGAAAGTATATGAATGAAGAGTGTGCAATGGCAAGTATATGAAGAGTGTGCAATGAGAAGACAAAGATCACAGTCAGAGACTTCCTGCTTTTCAGAGATATCACTGAGCTGTAGGATGTAGTGAGGTTCTTTATTCTTTATTTTCTCACTGTCCCTTCCACACTGCACAGGTTGAAAATCGGAAATTATAAGGCCCTTCGTACTTTTGCTTTTAATCAGGTAGGCAGAGCATGCTTTTCTTTGAAACAGAAATCATTAATCTAAGCTCCAGAGGTTAAGGACTTTTTTTCTCATTTGTTGGATCAATAAAGGTATGCTAACCAGCAGGAGACAAAAGATCACCTCCTTTCAGAAGGACTCATCAGCTTAGACATCACTGTGTATTAATGTTACTATATGGCTTTGAGATTGAAACTGTTATCATGTCTAATCAGTTTGAAATGAAGGCAGGGGAGTTTGCATCAATATACTTGCATATTCTAATATTAAACAGAGGAGTCTGAATCCAGACAGCCCTCTCTTGTGTAAGGAGAGGGGAAAAAAGAAGGATATTCTTTGCTTTTCTTTGAAGCAAACTTATGCAATTAAAAGGTGCTAGGTCTTTTCTGTGTATAATTTCTCACACTTAGATAAGAATTTTGCTCAGTAGTCCAGATGGACTTACAAGTAGAGGCTATCATTTTTTAGTTTAAACTTTATTAATTTTGGATTTTATCATAATTTTTAAACAACTGACTTCTAGCTGAATTAGATATTTCAGTTTTCTTTCCTCTACAGTTCAGTGTTACAGATTTCTCACTAAGAAAGCTTTGCTATGTATATTATTTTAATAGCCCCCGTTACTTGACTAAATGCTTTATTTGATAGGGTTGTGTATTTTTAGACATCATGAAATCTAGGAGCAAATGGCCTTTATACAGTTTCTGGATTGATTACAAATGTTTTTTTATCTGAAAGGTTTTTCACCTTTTTGCCAGGAAGCTCTTGCTTTCTGCTTATCTTTATTTGAGGCTTAAAACCAAAACCCATAGAGCTGAATACTTTCTAAAAATAGATTCCTGCTCTTAGACTTTGAAAGATACGTAGCAGTGCTCCCAGGAAGAAAACACAGGAGAACTGTAAGTTTGTTATTGCAAAAGCATTATAAATGCCACAGACTGTTGTCCAGTCTCTCTCTAGTCCAGTTATTTCATGCAATGAAGGTTGTCTTGTTCTTTAAACATAGTCAGACACAAACAACATTGCCAAACTAGCTATGGTTTATGTCAGTGCTTTGAATTTGCTTCTGTCACTGTTCACTAACAAAGCAACAGTAGCTAAGACCAGATGCTCAAATAAACAAGTGGCAAATAACAGCACATATGTTATTTCAGACTTGATTAGTTTACATTTATCTTCTTGCTAAAATCCTTTGGGCTTCATCTGTTTATATCTAATTAAAGAAAAAGGAATTGACTGAGAGAATGAGGCTTTGGGAAGGTGGTTTGGTTTAAAATCATAATTACTGCCAATACTAGCTTCATATTACTTAGCTAAGATTAATTCACTTTTCCTGAGGCCATTTACATTATAGGCTTAATTCTGGTGCTAAGCTTCTCTCAAAACTTGCCTCTAGTTTGCATAAATGACCCAGTATGTTATTCAAATTCAGCATGCTTCGTCATGTTTATGGTTATCTCACTATCAAATTTCATCTAGCTGAAGATGACAGTTTCAAATCACAAATAACTTTCCTCTAGTCTTTGAAATACTCTATTTACAAGAATGTTTGGGTAATACTGAAAACATGGTGAGAAACTTATGTTCCAGATGAAAGTTTCTGAATTGTAATACAGTTCATCAGAGCTTAATTTACAAAAGAAACCATTACTTACTCTGAGACCTAAGTAACTTAATTTTCAGATTCTAAGCAATCATATTGCATATTTAATTAGAATAGTATATGATTAATCAATAACTTGAAATATAATGCTTTATAGAGTGACAAGATTCTGTCTAAAATTCCACAGTACATGAAAAGGCTTTTGAAATTACATAACCATTTTACCTGAAGAGCTCTCAGTTTAACATGTTGCTTTTCAGATGAGTGAGTTTCAATTTCAGTATGATTTCAGTATTTTGCTTAGGATTAAGGAGCCAGGTCCAAACTTAACCACTGGCATATAGTGGGGCCACCTCACTGATTTGATGCCAGGAATTAACCTAACTATAGGAGGTTCATCAGCTTTTAAATCAGATTTTGGTCTTCATATTCAGAAATTTGTAAGTATTTAAAAGGTAGCCTATTGTCTTTCATTGTTATCACTACTTTCAATGTTGTAATGATTGAAGGTTAGAACATTTCCAATATATTTTTTATGTACAATGTTTTTAATTTGCATATCATTTTTTCATTTTAAAAGAGGGGCTATCACTGTTTTTGGGATCCATACATTATTGAATACCTGCTTATTTTAACTTTTTTCTAGTTAGAATTTTTTTTGCCTTTGGTCACGCATATCCTTATCTTGAACATACAATATGAATCACATGAATTACTTACATACATTATCTTTTTGCTGCATCCCCAGTTTGCATGGTTTGATACAGTGTGAAGTGAGGAGTCTGTCAGTAAGCAGTCATTTCTGACATATATTTTCCTTTATTATGAGAAAGACCAAATTTTGTATTGGTTTTATTTTCCATCTATAAGCACCTTCTTTTCTTTTGGTGATAAGCCCTACTTTTTTCATTTATTAATCTTTCTCCAGGCAAAATTCTTTCTACACAAGTTATAAAGGTTTTCATGGCCATATTAACAAAGATGACTTTGGTCTATAAGATATGCTACCAGTTTAGTGGCAGTTAAGCATAACTAAAAAAAACATATCTTTTCTTGTTACTTTTGAGATTCTTTAGACAATGCAGAAGAATAAGGAATTTCAAACTCCATTCTCAGCTTGTTTACTGAGGCAGCAACATGAATTCTTGTTATAATAACATTTTTGTAAGACATGCATTTCTTTTTTGAGTATGCTGAGTTCAAAAAGGAAGCTTCTGAGAAAGAAATTCTGTGCAGTAAATTACAGTTTCTGCATACAGAAATTCCTTTATAAACATTGCTGAGTAATAATCAGGAATAGGTGAAGACTTCAATGTCCTACTTCTGATTGTTTCCACATTTGTTCTGCTTTTCAAAGAGATAGAATAAAAAAAAAAAAAAAAAAAAATTTTCTCCTACTTCCTTCTCTATAACCTCCCAGCAATTCATCCCAATGTATTCAGTAAAGTTTCCATGACAAACAACGTGTATCATTTCAGCCTTGAAGGCTTGGGAAAGGTATTTTCTTTTTTTGTTAGTTTGTATGCTTTGTTTTAAATAAAAACACTTTCTTCATCATGGACCTTTTCCTCTCTTTCCCATTTGAAAGTGTCTCAGTAAGGATCATCGGGGGATAGCAGAGTAATTTCAAATCCTAACTGTGCAGAAGTTTGGAAAAAAGAAAATACTTTTGCCTATATCATTGAATAAAATAAATCCTTTAGTCCCTTCAATTGTTTTCTTATCATAAATGAAAAGGCTTGTGTTCAGCAAAGTTCATCTGGCTTACATCTCTATATCAGGGAAAGCCTGTTTGAAATGTAGTATCAGGTTTCCAGGGCCACTTGAGTTGTCTTAGGACAAAAAGTTTCTGCAAGCCAAACAATCTTTAAACAGGTAGTATTATACATATGCTAAATAATGGATTACTTCACATTTTACAGCAATATGACAAATCATTATCTGGAGTGCTCTGAGGTGTGCCAAAGTGTCCTTTGTTTTCCTTTAGTTTTCCTAATGTAACACAGCTATTTGCAGAATTAACATTTCTAAAGTCATTTTGAAGCATCTTGTCAAGTAGCATGAGAAAGGACATGAGTCCTGCAGAAAAGGACAGTTCTCTTTTATGAGTGCATTACCCATACACTTGTATAAGTATCCTGCTCCCTTCTAGCTCAGTTGTATCAGCTATATTTACATCATCTCCCCACATATCAGTTATTTAATTATTGTTGCTGATGTTCTCTGCCATCCCCTAATTTCGTATTTAAATTTGTAGCTCTAAATGTGGTAGTTTCAGTAGTATCAGCAGAGCCAAAGCTAAGCCAAAACAAAATAAACAAAAAGAACCCTGCAAGATTCAATTAGTTTTCTCCCAGATGCTGCAGTTCCTCTCACACACTGTTAAAAATCTGCTCAGCTCATTGAGTGTAACTGGCACTGTCTTGTCGAAGATGAAGGTAGGATGCAGTTATGCAGAAACTGTATGCTCTGCTACATAGGATTGCATGGGTCATTTCTTACCCATATGTATTCTTTCAGCACCTGGGGAAAATATGAAAGAATGAACTGCACAGGCTACAGCCTAGGATGACAGAATGTTAAAACCAGAGATTGTTTTTAAAAGAAAGAGGGGAAAAAAATGAAGATCTAGTTTCAATCTGTGGGAGCCAGGAACTACAAGCACCTCCCTTAAATAAAAGAAAGAGGCTGAAGCGGTTGTCATTTCATTGATTAGAAACACAGCTAAACCGCATTGCTGGCTCGTATTGATTTCTTTAGGAAGAACCACTCGAAGTTGTCTATATGTGGTATGATGCCTTCTTTTCCACTGACTATGGAACAACTGGGGAGATCTGCAAAGTCGCATAGCTTTCTCTAGAAGACCACAAAATCAATGAGTTGTTTTTAGGTAAAATTCCAGGATTTTAATGTGTGTGTGTTTGTGTGCGTGCATGTGCACGTGTGCTTCACTGAGATATCCACAAGAAACTGGGCAGTTAACTCCTGAAAATTAAGGAGGGGAAGGGTCTAGGGACCATTTGCAATTCCTAGTTGAAGTCTTCAAGAGTATTAAAGGAATCTAAAAAAATACCCTTTCAAATGTAGCTCATAATCGTTTGACTTTTGAAATATTTTTAGCTCAGTAGGTTTCTTTAAAAAGGTTGGGGATCTTTTGTTCATCTGGTGATTGGGCGAGTTGAAAAAAGTATCGCACGGTTTTATCACACAGTTCATGTCCCAGTCAGATGCTGTTGCTGAAAGTAAAATAAAATGTATTTAAAATAAAATCAAAAGTGTTTTAAATCCCAGCTGACTGCTCGAAGGTATGACCATTGACCTGAAATACAAGCAACTGTATTACAAATAAATAGTTTAAAAAAAAAAATTAAATGCCCAGATTATGACCTTATGGGTAAGAAGTTTATCTTCAAACCAATATCATACTGAGTTTCTCTATTTGAATAAAAGCAAGCATTGACAGTCTGGCAACTCATGAGCACAGGGGAGACAAGAAGGCTTCCAAACTCCTCCAGAGCTAGGATGCCTGTGTGTACCAAGAAGCTTGGTGAGGAGAATATATCCTCCTGAATATTTCTCCATAATCTCACTTTGATGGTATCAAATATGACTGTTTTGGATTGTTTACAATAAGTCTCTGCCAACATTCCATTTACAAATATCTCAAATCTAAGGAAGGTTTGAAGATGTGTGGGCATAAATTTGTTCTGTAACCTGAAATCAGAGCCAGAATCCAAATGCCATGAGTTAGGGAGCTTTTTTACCTAGCTCCAATTAATCACAGGCAGCTGCTTATGTCCTGCTGTAATCTATATTTATACCACCCTTAAAGAGGACCTGTAAGAAAGATGCCTCCCACTTACCTTCCATCTGCAGAACCATAATGCAGATACTGAAAGCTGTCTCCTGTGAGACCTGTTGACATTACTTGCAGCCACAGCACATTAAAAATTCAGTAATAACTTTGGCTATTACTGTTTGGCCTGACATGAGGGCAAAGTATGATGCTGTTTTCAGCATCGATACTCATGAATTAGTTGAGGGAAAAGAGCCTTAATCTATAAACCATGATGACACCAGCTAAAACTCTGCAAGCAGAATGAGTCTGGGTGTTGGGGAGATTATAAGACCAGAAACAGAGATTTTCCAGCAGACTACTAAGACCTGAGAATTCAAAAACTGAACAGAACTTATGCAGCAGATGGAGAGAGATTGCTACTCGCTTCCCACTACGTTGCCTAGGAAGAGAGGGGTTGCTACTGGACAGCAACTGGGAATCATCATTGCTTTTATTTTTTTAATAATAGCCAGATAATAGCTGGCAAAAAAAAAATTCCTTCTTTATCAAAGTGCCTAGACTGATAAAAGCTGATTCTAATTCTAACTATTAGACTGCAGGTCACTGTGCTTGCTAAATCTCAATGTTTGGCAATGTCATGAGTAAGAAGCTCTAAAAAACCATAGGTCCTTTTAAATTAAAATAAATTCTGAAAGGTTTCTGTAAAGAATGACCAGGGATGTACTGATGAATACTTTATTTTGATTCACAGTTAATATGGAAAACAGTTTTCTTAATCATTGTATATTGTCTGTATAAGATCATATGTTAACATATTTCAATTGTGCTATTTCTCATCTGATTCTCTGTTTAAAGTAAATGTCAGCATATGCTCTTGCTTTTAGTGCTAGTTAGGGCTAACATGATTTTTTTCCCTTGCTCTGAAAACAGGTTTTTCTTATAAGCAATTTTGTTTGTTTGCTTGAAGGAAGTCCTAGACTTCTCAGACATGCGTAAAGCTGACTTTTTCATGATAAGGCAGGAAGTCAGTTTGATGATTTTTAGTGATTAATTTTCAACCCAGCAAATTCAATTTCCTGCTTTCAGCAAGTTTGCATTTATTGAATGTTAATAGCTGAAGCATTGCAAACAAAGTAGGATTGGTTCAGGGTTTTGTTTTCAACTAGCTGTGGTAGAAATTTTGCTTTTTTGAAGTTATAAGCTTGAACAAACTCACTAACCTCTTGCCCAACTCCTGCCTAAATTCCTGCCACTAAATTCCTGCCTGAATCTACCTGATTTTTTAGTAAGACCATACCAAATGTAAAGTTTATTCTTATTTTTGTTTTATAATAGTGCTTAGGATCACTGGTAATGCAATAAAACCTCATTGCATTTGTGTCTAGACAAACAGAAAAAAGGTAGTTTTTTCTGTCTCCTAGGAAAATTACACCTCTACATGTGTGCCCTTATATTCAACACTGGCTGAATTTCTGGTCCTCCCTAGTTTGAAAAAAGAACTGTTCAGCCCGGAAAAGGACAGTTAAGCAAGGGATAGATGTCCATAAAATCATGAATAGTATAACAAGTACAGATCAACGCTTTACTGCCTCTTTGACTAAAAGAACTAGGGAGTAATGAAAATAAAAATTGGCAGGCTGAAAGTGGGAAAACGAGGTTGTGTGATGTGCGTAGTTAGTCTGACTGATACAAGAATTTGTGGATGATAACAATTCCAAAATCATCTGGACATATTTCTGAGAAAAAAAATCATTTAAGGTTATTAAACACAACGGTGATTAACTGTGAGGGTTGTGACACCCCACCTATCTCGTGGAATTCCCAACTCACCAACTACTGTGGGGGGCATTGAAGAAAATACTGCTAGTCTATCTATCTACTCTTCTCCGGGCATCTATTATCATCCATTCTCCTGTTGGAAACAGGGGAGTTGGCTAGATGGACCTTTTTGTTCTGACCTGGAATAGCTGTCTTTTTATCTTATTTTCCATTTATATTATGCTAGATCATCACATATTTACAGTGAAAAACAACCCAATATTTGTTAGCATCATGCATAGAAGACCTATCTAGAAATATATGAGTAGATGTGCCATAGTCTATTGTTGATGCAGATATCTAGACAGACTGAAAAAGCTGTAGTTTCCAACTGTCCAGAAGATCATAAGAAAAAGGAATATCTGCTCTCCTGTGCAGTTCCCACATCCATATTGCAACTATATCCAGACAGTCCAGCATCTCACTTCAACTACAGTCCTGAGGTATTTATTTTCCTTCTTGATATTAGGTTAATCTCACTGAAATGCAGTCATATTAATATGAAAATCAGACTAGCCTTGAAGAGATGCAATATCTCTCTGATAGTATTACAGTTATCCTAGGCTTCTTTTACAGATCTAGAAGCGAAATAACTTAGGGGGAAGGCATGTCTACAGTGACAGTTGTCCTCTCGGTGTATATAGTCTATTGTAGCTGACTGGGAAATATTTATGTGTGGGTTAGTGATAAAGAGTTTTGGTTGCCTGCATGCGTATATGCTGAAGACCTCTGAAGTTTATGAAATGTTGTTAGCATAAGTATAATTACAATATTTTATTTTCTTTTATCGCTTAAGTGGTATTAATTCACAATACATTCCATAGCAGAAATAAAAGATAAGTCTCATTCAATTAGATAAAAAAGGAGCCTTATTCTAAAGCAAATCTTTTCAAGTTTATCTCCACAAAGAGTGCATGTAACTTTCTGTATAGAGGACCTTAGCACTCAGCTGTTTGCACAGTCAATACAATATATATGTATAAATGCATTATATCACAGGAAATCTTTAGAATAATGAACTACTCTAGGTATTTGATTTATGAAATTGGAATAGTTTGCTCTAGTACTAAGAGACTGTATTTATTGAAATCAAGCCATGTGTTTCGAATAACCTTATTACAGTAACTAGGCTGTTTGTCATGGCACCTATCTAGCCATGGAGATTTGTAATTGTCGTAAGTCTTTTCCCACAGCTGGACTGAAGTCATTTAAATCAGAGAGCTTTGTCCCTTCTGCAATCTAAAATGCTTTATTATGGAGGAAGAGAAAGATCAGGGAGTAGTGATTCTAATATCCTGACAATATTCTATATTTCCACATGTAATTAATACATATTTGTTCAAAAATAAAAATTAAATTGGCACAGGACTTAGTAGCAATCCTTTTAAATTCACACACAGCAATGTTAGTGAGTTTCTTGTGGCTTATTGGTTTGCAGAAATGTGAGGATTTTCCAGATATGACTGCATTTGTTCCATCTAATTGCCGCAATATTGCCTCATAGCATAATTAATATAATTAATCACATGGGAAAAGTAAAGCCAAAAGGAAAATTGTCTGTGTGTTTGCCTGCATGTTATCCTCTGAGGACGAGTTCAGTTGCATGTACATCAATATATCCATCCACATACAGCAGAATAGTCATAACTACTCAGCCAAGAATAATAATGTTCCAAGCAGGAAGGAAACATGAAATTCCAGGAGAAGGATTTTTTTTCCCCTAGACCTGTATCCATTTTTGGCAGCAAGTAAATTTATTTATGGCCCTTTGGGCCATGTTACTCCTGCATTAGGATCTTATGAAAGCCTTGCCGTTTGTGTTGTGTTATCTTAGCATTTGATGTGGCTAATATGATATAAAAAACCCTGTAATGATTTACTGCTTTGGAAGTTCCTGTCCAGCCAAAATATGAAGCAAAGATAGCCAGACAGACAAGAGATGAATATGAACTCTCCCTTTGTGCCTTCAACACTGTCTTATTTTAAAAGCTATTATAACTTTTCCCATATTTGCAGAAAGTCTTTCCAAAATTCTTGCTACAGTCCAAATAAGGAGAAATACCTAATAGGAGTATGTAATTTTTGGCAGAATCTTCTAATTTTATGTTATAGAAACCAGCTCGGGGGTTGAGTTTTTTGGTTTGGGTGTTTTGTTTTGTTTTGTTTTTTAACTACTTTGAATTTTTGAGAAGGAGCTAAGTGATTTAAAAGCAAAGGATAGAAATCTGAACTCTAAAAACCCCATGGAAAATCCCAGTCTAGATCTCATTTTATCTCTTACTCTTGCTCTACAAGTATATTTGAGTCAAAGTAGGGACTGCATATGGGTACAAGAAAAAGTATGAACTATACTGCTGATTCTCTAAACAGCTGAGGTGAAGTATTGTTTGACTCTGGCTGGGACATAAGTATCAGCTTATCTTTGAATTTTGAAGCTAAATCTACCAGTCCAACCTAGATTGTTCCTACCATTCTGATGATATTCTGGCCATAAAACTCTTTCAGAATTAGTCTGGTGGTACAGAAATTTTATTCTGGCATAAACCTTGGCAGAACTAGCTCTGGCACCATCAGACAATCTCTCCCCGATCACGCTGGAGGAAAAATGACATATATGCAATATAAGCTCAGAACTGATTAACTGCAAGTTAAATGCATGAGTCAGCTAGTGACATCTCTTAACTTGAAAAGTTGCGCAGCTGGCAGTACAAGCTCTATACATGAGCTAAATTTTATTAATGTTAATGATACTCTTGAATGGGTATGGTTATGAATTATAAAATCCAGAATGCTTGTGCTTTAACCAAAACTAGTAATACCATGGATATTAGCCAGATATTCTACCTATTCTGAAGAACAGCTTGCAGCTGGAGATGGAAATTCATATATATGTGTATAAATGTATGCATGCATGCCTGCATACATTTATAGAAAAACAAAAATTAATATTTAGCATGGGAAAAGGAAATGGAACTATGTAATGAATTACCAAATGTGTAAAAAAATGTACTGGAATATATATGGCACAGGAGAGAATTACAGCTAACAGTTTGGTTTAAATTAAAGCTGCTGGTTAACTGGACTTCACTACACGATGTCTTAACAGCTGTGTACTTAGCACTTTCCTGTTTGTTGTATTATCTGAATAAATTAAATCAACATTATGGTTTTGGTGTGAAGTATAGCTACTGGCTTCAGGGTCTAGGTTGCCTGTATTAAAAAGGAAACTTTTGCAGAATATCTAATGGAAGGTACAGGAATATTCAGTAAGGGGGCAGAAAATAGTAGACGATTGTTATGATGATCCTCCCACACATGCATTATTCTCTAATGTAAAGTCTGTGCACTTAGCATGCATAATTCACTCCAGGACTTATAGAATCATGCAATATGGAAGGAACCTCCAGAGACCATCCAATTCAACCTCCTACTCAAAGCAGGGTCAGTTAAAAGAGGTTGCTCATGGTCTTGTCCAGTTGAGTTCTGAATATATCCAAAGATGGAGATTTGACTTCTTCCAAAGGTTGACTACCTTTTGGGGGAGAGGGGGGAAATCCTAATATCTACTCAGAATTTCCCTTTTTGCAACTTCTGTCTGTTGCTTCTCATGTTATCACTGTTTACCTCTGAGAAAAGTTTGGCTTTGCCATCTCCACATTCTTCCACTGTATAGTTGTAGACAGCAGTAAGATCTCCCCTGAACCTTCTCCTCTTAAGTTTGAGCAAAGACAATTCCTTTGGCCTTCCCTTGTATGTCATGAGCTTCAGGCCCCTGACCATCCTTACAGTCCTGTTGTAGTACTGTATACTAGCTGCTTTTCAAGACTTTGTGTATCTTGTAGGGTTTGGGAATATTTTCTAGCCCCCAAGGCTGGATATGTGCCCTGGCACCATCACTATAAAACTTGAAGACAAGATATGGGCATAACCTCATCTCTCCCTCCCTCTTTCTGCAGTATAGAACCTGGATATACAAGTCAGAAGGAAGTTACTGTGTGTTTTGGCTGGGTGGTATTTCAGGTCTCATGATGGAGAACAGCTGCACCACAATCTAGAAGTACTTGGCTCAATTAAATTTTTAACATAGGCTGTTTATTTTGTCAAGGCAACCTCTGAAGTTTTACCTTCCTTCTATTAACTATACTATTTGCATAATACTTATGCTCAAAGCACACATTTAATTTAAGAATGTGAAATGCTTTGTTGGCGTCAACATTGTGGACATCAATGGTGTTTGTTCGTGACTGGCACTAGGAACTTGAAGGACTATTGATTAAGAACTTCAAGATTTACCCAAAATATGCTGCACTACAATTCACCCATTGATAGCTTGTAATCCAGTACCTGATGAAACTACATTGAAGATTTTTGCACATCTCTGACTTCAGACAGTTTGCTACAGGTAGCACTCAGATATTTTGCAGAACAGATACCAAACTGTCAGGTGTAATTTACATTTTGTCATTTTGCCCCATATCATGCTTATTTGTCTTAAAAAAAAAAAAAAAAATCTAGCTGCATGGAATAATTTTGAAAGCAAATTCTTCTGCCCTAGAAAAAATGATCATCTGTCAGGGAGAGGCTTTAAAAGGTTTTCTGGTGCTTTTCAAAAATATGTCATTTTTGAGTAAGGGTTGTTTCTTTTTTAATAGGGAAAATCTACTCCATTTGCCTCAGTAGGAGTTAACACAGAGCCAATATGCACAGCTCCTTAGGATAAGAAGAGAAATGAAATGTTTTCTATCATACTATTCCGAGTACTATAGTTATAAAATGTTATATATATATGTTTTTTATATATATATATATTTGAACCAGAACTGAAATACTAATCTGTGCCTGTTGAAGTCTCCTAAGTATTTTTGGCAAATAATACACAGTCATGGTTCAGGGCCCATAAGGATTATGTATCTTCTTGCATTTGCAAAAATGATGTCTTCAGAGGATTCTCTTGGTCTTCATGTGCGAGCAGGTGAAAGTAACTACTTCCTAGATTTAAGACTTCTATGATCAGGTATCTTACATCAGCTCCAACCCAGATCCCATGGTAGCACTGCTAGCTCTGGCAGCCTGGGGCAATAAAGACCAGTCCCATAATCTGTAAGCTTTAGGACCTTTCTAACCATCTCTAAGACACAGTTTTAAAGAAGCAAGGGCCATAGTTTGTTCTGCTGTTTCCAAAAAGCTTTGTACCACTTGCTTCATCTTTGATGAGAAAACACGCCACAGTACAATTCAGCAGTGTGAAATATGTACTGGTGACAGGTAAAATCAGAGTAATGAATTGATTCTTGCTGAGGTTCATCTGGATGTAAAAAGTGTGAGGAACCCACTCAAACAGGATAAAGGGATTCCAAAAACTCTGCGGGATGATGTCTATAGCACTGCTTTTTTTTGAATAGAATTCAATACTTCTTGGGAGTCTACTGGGACTTTGGAAAATACTGTAAATGTAGAGTGAAGTTCTATACATAGGTTATCATTCAGTGTAGGCATTTAAGTTACCAAATGGGATCACATCCAGGAGTATTTCCTAGGGCAATAGAGCACAGACTAGGGTTACTGATCTAAGAGTTTGTGATCTGGGCAGAACCAGAAGGTATACCTTCTGCTTCTGTCTATATGTCTAACATAGACAGTCAAGAATCACCACCTTCCCCTTTACCTGTGTCCTCTCCCTAAAAGAAACTATATTGTTACCAACTTCTGGCCAAAGCACAAGATATTCTTGAGAGATGTGAAGAGATTAGTCCTATCTGGACAGAGGATTGTTATGTTGTAACATAAGCCCTTCAGAGACAGGTGCTAAATAAAGGATATTGGAAGCATGCCACAGGATATTCCTCAAAATTTTAAAAAAGAAAAGATATTTAAGAGAGGTCCTAATTGCAAGGAAGCCTTTGGAGCACCTGAAGAATCTATATGCATCTCAGGCTGCTTTATAGGCAGAGTTTATATCAGTGAGCATGTATATACATTCATGAACAGAAATTTTTACAGTTATAAAACACATTACATGAAAAGGGCTGCTGTGGAAAAATTCTCTTTGTGTGTCTGTTCTGCCAAAGAATATATATATTTATGTGCGTATGTTTGTTTGTGAATGGGCTACTCCCATTCTCCTTCTCCCACATGCATAAAACTTAAGTTTTACCATTTTGGCATTTTTCCCAGAGAAGCAGGACCCATCACCCACTAAGCATCCAGGAAATCATGAAAAGTTGTCACCAACTGAATCATAGCATTCCTTTTCCTCATGTAACTGCCAATAAAACCATTAGCAAGTTAACAAACATCTGAAGGTGAGCTCAAGATTCGTAAAAATACCGATGACATTCAGATGAAGTAAATTAATAGAATTTGTTGGGAAAAAATCCAGACATATTTTATATCATACAGACATAAAAAGGAAACAATGGATAGGAGGCCTCCTAATGTAATATGGAATGAAGCAGAAATTCCTTTGTACAGCTAACAATGTAATCACATAGGTGAATCTAATTGTCCGTGTCTTTAAAGAACTATCTCAATATCACTTCCTGTCAAAAAAATTATTTTGGCACCATTCTGTCAAAAAGGAAACTGATCCGGGTCCAAGTTTACCATCACGTGCAGTTTGGATTATTGCTTTGTAGCAATGGGTCATACGTCATTTTCTTTCACTGTAACTTCTTCCCTGGCATATTTGCTTTAAATTTCCTTATTTCTAGTTATGTGCTGAATACGATCACTGAAGATGGGCAGCTCATACATGGGCAACCAGGTGAAGAACACCCACCAACTGGTAAAGAAAAAATGCTGTGCCATGTGCCATAGAATCAAAGCTAATTCTTCAAATTCCTACAATATTCAAATGCCTGTTTTAGGATCCTTGCAATAACATAAAAGCAGAATTGTTCAGAGGATGACTCTTATATAGTAAGATGTGTATCACAGTGAAGCTATCCAGAAAAATCTCCTTATCCTCAGAGGAGGATACACAAAGGTATGTATATATTTGAAATTCCAAACTATGTTACTTGTCATATCTCTGCTTTTTTCCTAACACATAGAAGATATGATATAATATAGTTTTATATTTCCTTCAGGAGACATCAGCCATATATTTTTAAATTATGTATGGCTATTCATTCCCACCTGGCTTATCTTCTCTTCCAGTTAACTTAGAGTCTTGCTGTCAGGTTCCAGAGGTATGACTGTGTGTTTCTATCAGAAGGCTTATTCTTATGTCCTATCTAAATAATATGTAGTAAACTTGGCCCAAGGTCTTCCCACCATAAAATACATAACATACCTAATATCTCAACATTAAATACCTAGTCCTAAGTTAGACACCTAGTTGCCCCAGGTTCTGTTCAATGGGGAGAGAGAGGCACATTCAGAGCATGATTCAGATCTCATACACAGTAAATTCCCATCTGAAACTGCTCATTCTCTCCATTAACAATGCAGACAGCCTACAGCAATCGTGATCTTAATTTAGTCATGTACATTAAAGCAGCTAAGTAGAATGAATCTGGGCCATGCTGTCTGTGTGCATGTAGCCCTGGAGTCACTGTCATTTGTACATGATGACATCTACATACTTCATTAATGTTGTTCTATTCACCAGGGGACTTTGGAAATTTCACCCTTTAAATTAGAAATCCATGTTAAAAAAGAGAGAGAATGTCGCTCACTTATGAACATGGGACTTGTAAGCACAAAAATTCACAGCAAATAGCTCTTATATAAATAAAGAACAAGCATATCACTGTATGATTACATTTGTGGGTACAACAAAAGAAAATGAAAGTAACTACATTATGTCATGCTCAAAGGACATTCACACTTACATGGATTTTTTTTATCTTATTAGAGAATAACATATACAAACATGCTAGCTAACATGAGCTCTAGATTTTTACAGCTGATCAAGTAAAAGCAAAAAACAAAACCCAGTATTTATATAGAATCATAGAATCATGGAATAGTTTGGGTTGGAAGGGACCTCTGAAGGTCATCTAGTCCAACCCCCCTGCCGTGGGCAGGGACATCTTCAACTACATCACGTTGCTCAGAGCCCGTCCAACCTGACCTTGAATGTTTCCAGGGATGGGGCATCCACCACCTCTCTGGGCAACCTCTTCCAGTGCTTCACCACCCTCAGCGTAAAAAATTTCTTCCTTATATCTAGTCTAAATCTAACCCCCCTTTAGTTTAAAGCCATTCCCCCTTGTCCTGTCACAACAGGCCCTGCTAAAAAGTCCATCCCCATCTTTCTTATAAGCCCCCTTGAAGTACTGATAGGCTGCAATAAGGACTCCCCGGAGCCTTCTCTTCTCTAGGCTGAACAACCCCAACTCTCTCAGCCTTTCTTCACAGGAGAGGTGTTCCATCCCCCTGATCATTTTCGTGTCCCTCCTCTGGACCTGCTCCAACAGGTCCGTGTCTTTCTTATGCTGAGGACTCCAGAGCTGGACGCAGTACTCCAGGTGGGGTCTCACCAGAGCAGAGTAGAGGGGCAGAATCCCCTCCCTCGCCCTGCTGGCCACGCTTCTTTGGATGCAGCCCAGGATACGACTGGCCTTCTGGGCTGCGAGCGCACATTGCTGGCTCCTGTCCAGGTTTTCATCCCCCAGTACCCCCAAGTCCTTCTTGGCAGGGCAGTTCTCAGTCCCTTCATCCCCCAGTCTGTATTGATACCGGGGGTTGCCCTGACCCAGGTGCAGGACCTGGCACTCAGCCTTGTTAAACCTCATGAGGTTCACAGGGGCCCACTTCTCCAGCTTGTCCAGGTCCCTCTGGATGGCATCCTGTCCCTCTGGCCTGTCGACTGCACCACTCAGCTTGGTGTCATCTGCAAACTTGCTGAGGGTGCACTCGATCCCACTGTCTATGTCATTGATGAGGACATTAAACAGTACCAGTCCCAATACGGACCCCTGCGGGATGCCACTCGTCACCAATCTCCATCTGGACATTGAGCCGTTGACCACTCCCCTCTGGATGTGACCATCTACCCAATTCCTCACCCACCGGGCAGTCCACCCATCCAATCCATACCTCTCCAGTTTAGAGAGAAGGATGTTGTGGGGGACCGTGTCAAAGGCCTTGCAGATGTCCAAATAGATGACATCTGTAGCCCTTCCCGTGTCCACTGATGTAGTCACTCCATCCTAGAAAGCCACTAGGTTAGTCATGCAGGACTTGCCCTTGGTGAAGCCACGCTGGCTGTCTCGACTCACCTTCCTGTCCTCCATGGGCCTTAGCATAGCTTCCAGGAGGATCTGTTCCATGATCTTCCCAGGCACAGAGCTGAGACTGACTGGCCTGTAGTTCCCTGGGTCTTCCTTTTTTCCCTTTTTAGAAATGGGGGTTATGTTTCCCCTTTTCCAGGCAGTGGGAACTTCACTGGACTGCCACGACTTCTCAAATACGATGGATTGTGGCTTAGCAACTTCATCCGCCAGTTCCTTCAGGACCCACGGATGGATGTCATCGGGTCCCATGGACTTGTGCACCTTCAGGTGCCTTAGATGGTCTTGAACCTGATGTTCTCCCACAGTGGACGGATCTTCATTCTCCCAGTCCCTGCCTTTGCCTTCTGTGGCTTGGGCGGTGAGGCTCGAGCCCTTACCTGTGAAGACCAAGGCAAAAAAGTCATTGAGTACCTCCGCCTTCTCCGTGTCCTGGGTAACTAGGTCTGCCGTTTCGTTCCTCAGAGGGCCCACATTTTCCCTCGTCTTCCTTTTATCCCCAACATACCTATAGAATCTTTTCTTGTTGCCCTTGACGTCCCTGGCCAGATTTAATTCTATCAGGGCTTTAGCTTTCCTAACCTGATCCCTGGCTGCTCAGACAATTTCTCTGTATTCCTCCCAGGTTACTTGTCCTTGCTTCCACCCTCTGTAGGCTTCCTTTCTGTGTTTGAGTTTGTCCAGGAGCTCCTTGTTCATCCATGCAGGCCTCCTGGCGTTTTTGCCTGACTTCCTCTTTGTTGGGATGCATCGCTCCTGAGCTTGGAGGAGGTGATCCTTGAATATTACCCAGCTTTCTTGGGCCCCTCTTCCCTCCAGGGCTTTGTCCCATGGCACTCTACCAAGCAGATCCCTGAAGAGGCCAAAGTCTGCCCTCCTGAAGCCCAGGGTAGTGAGCTTGCTGTGCACCCTCCTCGGTGCCCTCAGGATCTTGAACTCCACCATTTTGTGGCCAGTGCAGCCCAGGCCGCCCTTGAGCTTCACATTCCCCACCAGCCCTTCCTTGTTGGTGAGAACAAGGTCCAGCATAGCACCTCTCCTTGTTGGCTCCTCTACCACTTGGAGAAGGAAGTTATCATCGATGCATTCCAGGAACCTCCCGGATTGCTTATGCCCTGCCATGTTGTTCCTCCAACAGATGTCGGGGTGGTTGAAGTCCCCCATGAGGACCAGGGCTTGTGAGCGTGAGGCTGCTCCTATCTGTCTATAGAGGGCCTCATCTGCTCGGTCTTCCTGGTCAGATGGCCTGTAGCAGACCCCCACCGTAATGTCACCTGTCCCTGCCTTCCCTTTAATCCTGACCCACAAGCTCTCGGTTGGCTCCTCATCCATCCCAGGCAGAGCTCCCTGCACTCCAGCTGGTCATTGACGTAGAGGGCGACACCCCCTCCTCGTCTCCCCTGCCTGTCCTTCCTAAAGAGCCTGCATCCCTCCATCCCAATACTCCAGTCATAGGAGCCATCCCACTATGACTCCGTGATGCCATATATTATGTACTTGACAGCTTCATAGTCTATGGACTAAAACATTTATTGTTGGCTTAAAATATATATAAGCCATGGAGAGATGATGCAAGGTCAAAGTAGCACAAAATATAGGTTACATGCCTCTGTTTATCACACTATGTTGGTTATTAGTAACGCTTGTTTTGAGTTTTTATTGATTGATCCATATGGCAATGAGATGTATAAACCTATGATCAATGTGTTTATAAGGCTGTATAAATGCATGCGAAGAGAATACCTGCTGCTGCTTGTCTGGTGTCTCTCCTAATGTACCAATGGATTTCTGTTCTGCATATAGCAACAGCCTTAGTGCAATTATCCTAAGTGTCATTTTAAGGTAAGATGAAAAATCTCATAGGATCTATGAGAAATCAAGCCAAGCAGCATTTCTGATTGTCATGAAAGTGTGTGACTATCACAGAAAATACCTTGATATTCTGTCATGGATTCCTCCTGTGTGTTAACAATGCTTAGCTAAATATTCCACAGGGGCTGACCTGGTTGTGTATGAGGTTTTGTTTAGCTCTTCGTTCAGTCACATACCATTTGGAAGATTTGCTTCTGGGTACTGCTTTGGATTTCAGTGTAAAGAATGGAAGTATCCATACATTTGGGGTATGACTTGTGCCATATCAGTAAGCAACTATTAAAACATTTCTTTTTAAATTCAGGTGATGCAAACACATATATGATAACATATCTCATAGTCATCATCATCTCTCAAAATTAATAGGAGTTTATGTATACAGATTAATATTTGAAATTCTATTTTGGGAGATAGGTAATCACAGAGTCTCTTCTTGGTCAGTCTGGCCTGATTTAGTAACCCCTTAAGTTTATGTTAAACTATGTTAAGCTAGTGAGGGTGTTTTCAATCCTGATCATGAGAGAAAGTGAGAGATCCAAGTCCTAAAAAACCCTCTGTGGACACAACTGACAACTGTGATAATTTAGTTTCCCTATAGAGACATGTTCCTTCTCATCTCTCCCTCCAACCCAAGCACAAACACACCACAACTCCCTTTCATTCCCTAGTCCCTGCAATCCAGATTCCAGCTACCTTGAGTATAACAATATTCTTGGCTGATTTGTCCCCTTCTCTTCCAACACCTCAACATCAAATCTTTGCGCTCCAAGATCCTTACACTCCAGCTGTAGCAGCTGATAGACGCTGTACCCTCATTGTCTCCTGTTCATTTTCTCAGTCAGGTCCCTGTATCCATAACCAGTGATCCCTAAACCTCCTACAGTCCATGTGCCTTTACCTCACTGTTCCAACAGCTTCATGTACATTAACTGAGGACACTGAGGTCTATTCAGCAAACCTGAGCTTCTTCAAGTGCATCCACAGCAACTTATTCCACATAAATTAACTTGGCCTATTACTGTATACAGAGAAGGGGTAGTCAGAAGGAGGAGAACCTTACATAGCTGGCAGCTACAATATGCAGACTATGAACTACAGGTGAACTTTGGCCCCATTCACCTCGTGTCCCTCCACTCCTTTTCTTTGGCTCATAATAAATGTTACATTTGTCATGTGGTTGCCCAGGAGGGGAATGGAGAGACAAAGGCTGGTTGGAGTTCTTCTTATACTGCTTTCCTCACTTTCTCCCACTCAGAGATAGATTCCTGACCCTCTCCAAGTTTTCTATTTCCTCACTCTATTTTTAGCATTGGTATGAACTCATCTTTGGACTACTATAATATCTCTGCAGTCTTAGGAAAGACGTTTCACATACCTTTGTGACTGTTTTGCTTTCCCATGCTTTAGGTTGTTAGCACTTTAGACAGATGATATCCTTTAGAAAGACTTGTTTTATTCACTGTTTTTAGAACAATAGGGCTCTGGTCCCATACCAGGAGTTAAGTGAAATACAAATAATAATTGATGATACTGTCACACTATTTTTGAATTATCTAATCACAGATGAACAAGAAGAAGTTTGGTTGCTGCTTTCTTGCTTTATTCTTAGGGCTTATATGAACACCAAAAAAAAATTGCTCTGCTTTAACCAGGATAATCAGGGTAAAAGATCCTTCAGAAGCTTTCAGCAAGCCCACTTTCCTTCTTTTCTATGGATGCCTTGGTCCCTCACATCCTTTTGTTCACTACTAGAAAACTGTGAAGGTCAGCTTCTTACTTTACGGAAGATGAGGAAGGGAAGTATCCCTTTTGTACTTACAAAAACACTTGCAAAAGTGAGTAAATAGTAGCAGCATTTGTGGCTACTGTAGGTTGGAAATTCCTAGGGAGACATATCAAGAGTACAAAGTCAGTTAGAGTGCTATCAGCAGCAGGTCCAAAAAGCAGCAGAAGGTTTCCTGTGCACCAGAGCTCACACTGATAACTAGCTACCTAACGAAGTGGCTGAGAACACAATAGTTATTTTTTGTCCTCCCAGGAATTTGCTACTTTCTAATTCTATTCAGGTGTCAAGCTAAGATGAGGGAGAGTTTCCAGTGGCTGAATTGATGTAGGGTTGGAAAGGACATCAAAAGAAAACAAAATTATATTTCCACAGAGTACAAATTCTGATTTTTCTCACACTTATTGAATTTAATATACACACACAGATAATTTTTTTTTTCATTAAGTGGAATATTAAAGGCATTGCAGGATCTTGCCTTTATTTCTTAGGATCTGTTATCTTGAATGTTGTACTCAACATTCTCCACAGACAAGGAAAGCATTATTCCTTCCAGAATGGTGGAAACTAGTACTCATCTTATTGCTGACTTCTGATAACAGTAATATGATGCTGTAGTATTTATTAATGAAGTGCTTATGTACCTACATACTACAACTGTGAGTGTGTGTATGTGCATGCACACATAGGAAGAAAAAAAGCACATCTGAAGTACATAAGTTTGAATGATCTTGTAGGAACTGTAAAGCTGTGTTTTTTTCCAGTTTACTGCATGGAAATGGATAATTCCTATGGCATTATCAATTTCCTGTACTGTGTGCACTGAATCAGAAGAGAATACTGCTCTTTCTTCTCAACCAAAATGCATCAGGGCAACCTATTATGTTCTATTTCCATTAATACCTTGGTGTGTAATAGAGTTTTGTAGCTTCTCTTCCGTCAAGATGCACCAATACCTTGCATGAGACTCTCTCAGTGCATCTGGAGCAAGTCTGCGCTATCATACAGATAAATGTCACAAGTTCAGTTTGATTGATTGCTGAAAGCATGTATATGAATATATCATATCAGCCTTCCTAGGTGAAAACAACAAAGAAGGAGAGGTGAATATTGATAAATACTTACCTATAACACTTCATTGGCAATGAGGAAGAAAAAAGGCATTATGATGCCTTGATTCTGTATTCTTGTATAGCTCAAGGGGGTTTTTGATCAGCAAAGATAAGCAGTCTGGAAAGGGGAATGTAGCATCTGATTGCCTTTAGAGACTGTCTCCTTACAAAGGCAGAAGTTTTGTAATCAGGTAAAACCAAACTCCAAAGTTTCATATAACTAGGGGAAAGCGTATCTAATTTGCCTGTAGGAAAGTTGGTGCATAGAAATCTTGTTATCTTAATAATCTTTTTACCTTATTCTTTGTTTCCAGTGTTAAAAGGAAAGCAGTGCCTTCCTTAACAAATACTATTTGAGTTGGTTACATTTCCTGCCTATATATGAACTCCTGATGGGGAAAAGAACAGCTCCGGTACCTCCAGTCCAGATCTCTGTACACTAGTGCTACTGCACCACATGTATTAACCAAAGTCCCATCTACAGGAGAATTCCATTCCAGACCAGATGTGGTCTCTAAATGTAACTGTGTTGGTACGGTGGCTCAAAGGAAAAGTCTAGGTGGATCAGGTGTCCCATAATTCTAAGAATCATAAAGTCCATTACAATATTTGAAGCTGTGCTAAATTACATCAGTTGAGAATTTAGACTCTATGTAGATGAACAAAGTTTTTAGACAATAGACTTACAGAACAGTAAACTCTTAGACAAATACATGCAATTTGAAGTGAGTTTTATGATATTTTATCTCTCTTTAACACAGTCTTCTTCTCTGTCTCCCTCCCTCATTAATTTGTTTCCTTATCTTTTTAAGGTATCTTCATTATTAACTTCCTCTTTTTTATTATTGGCTTTCCTTTTTTCCTTGCACAATATGATCTCCACCATGTTCAAGATCTGGCTGAGCCAGCTGCTCTAAATATGCAGAGCAAAGCGTGATGGTTTCCCTAGCAATAGGAAACGCCTTAAACTTCAGAGTGCAAATATTTGCTCACGCCCAATACATTTTCCTTCAGTTTAGTGGCTGGCACATATTGTCGCCTCCTGCAGGGAATCAGGCATTTGTTTCTGCAGTGAATTGCTCAGACAAAATGAAAAAGGATGAGTAAAATTCTCTATGTAGTGTATAAGTATGCAGGCAATTTCAGCGCTGTTCAGATTATTTGGGGCCAACTCAGAATACTGTCATTCCTCAGAAAGAGTCCTCTCTCAGCTCTGCCATGGAAGCCATAGCCAGCAGCAGGTTATACCACATCACTGGAACAAGCCCGGCTCTCCTAGGGCCCCGGTTCATCAGCCTCAAGCCAATGCCAGCCGGATTTCATTAGAAGAAATAAACAGGGGGTGAATGCATAATACTGAGCAGCTATGGTAATGGGTGATGTCTATGCCCACTCCTGTCCAAAGAAAATATATTGCAGATTCCTTTGTCTCCTCAGGGCACCTCTCAGCAGGAGGTCTGGAAGGCCAGAAGGGGTCATGCCACAGCAGCCATTTGCTCAGAGGCAGTTCTGGAGTGAGCACTGCAGGATATGGGGTGCCTCTGGGGCTGCAGCTCTTGGTGTGCACTGCCACTCCGGGCAGCTGCCAGCACAGAGACAGTGTCTGCTGTCCTCACCAGGGAAAGACAGACAGATAGGGCTGTTAGCCAGGGCCCTGTGGGCCTTGCAGCAGTCAGTGCTGCAGTGGGATGGCTCCTCTGCATGGGGCTGTGCAGGGCTGCTCGGAGATGGCGCGGCTGTGCTTTTCACAGCCACATGGCACCAACCGGGGCTGCTCAGGCCCAGGGCTGCAAGGCGGGCTGGGTGTCTCCTGCAGGAGCTGCTCTGATCAAGGCCCTGAGTTGCAGGGAGAGGCAAGAAGGGTGTGCAACAACAGGGAAAATGAAGGGGAGATTGAGAGGGTCTTTGAGGAAAATCTGCAGGAAAATCTGGGCCACACAAAGCAAGGGAGGAGGGAAACTAGGGGTCCTGGTCACATGGGCAGGGGAGGGTGGCTGCTGCAGTGGGACAGGCTGAGAGCTGATGCCTCCTGGCAGTAGGAGGAAGGTTCCTGATCTACCTTCAAACCCACTGCTGTGGGATAGGCCCAGTGTCAGGCACTGGGGAGAAGCAGCAAGATCTGTCAGAGCCAGCTGATGAACCTAATATCCACACAAAGTGGAAAAGGTGAATGGTAATTTTAGGAGACTCATTTCTGCATGGGGCTGCAGCAGCAATCTGCTGACCCGACCTGGTGTTTCAGGAGGTTTGTTGTTCACTGGAGTCTAGGAACCAGGATGTTGCAGTGAGACTGCCCAGGTTTGTCAGGCTGTCAGACTGTTACCCCTTGTTTCTCTTCTGCGTGGACACCAGCAATACTACTAGGGGTAACCCAGAGCATGTTAAGAGTGACTCCCAAGCTCGTGGGGTGAGGGTAGAAGGCAGGGGAGCATGGGTGATGTCTCAGTCCTTCCAGCAAAGGGGCAAAGCTCAAGCAGAAGTGGACTCATCCAACAGGTGATCCAACACCTGGCTGGTGTTGCGGGCTTCTATGATAATAGGACCCTTTTCAAGGAGTGACAGATACTGAGCAGGGATGTGATGCATTTGACCAAGGGGAGCAACAGTGTCTTTGCAAACAGGCTTGTTACCCTTGTGAGGAAGGCTTTAAATTAGGTATCCTGGAGTAAGATCACCATATCCTGAAGAGAAGCAAGGGCATAAAGGATAGAGAAGATACATCCTGGGGAGAGCATGATAGAGAGTGTCTCACACCTTCCTTGTCAAAACATCTCAATTTGGGGCTCATCTCAAGTGTCTATACATAAATGTGTGCAGCATGGGGAACAAGCAAGAGGAATTAGAAGTCTGTGAATGGTTACAGAGCTATGACTTTATTATGGAAACACGGTGGGATAGCCCTCCTGGTTGGAATGTTGCACAGGATATCGAGGCTCTTCAGGAGAGATGGGGTGGGAAGGCAAGGAGGAGGGGCTATGCTTTATGTAAAGGAGTCACTTAAATGCATGGAGCTTTGCCCTAGGGCAGGAGACGAAGCAATGGATTGCTCATGGGCAAGGGTTAGAGGACAGACCAGCACAGATGATGTTGTAGTAGGTGTCTACATACATCCTGATCAAGAAGAGGAGGCAGAAGAAGCAAGATTTCTGGAATGTACTGAAGACAATTTCATGTTGCAGGTAATGGATAAACCAACTAGGGGAGGACAGTCTACTCACAAACAAGAAAGAACGTCTGGATGATGGTTGATGTGGTCAAGGGCAACTTTATCTGCAGTAACAATGAGACTGTGGAGTCTCTCAGATCCAGAGAAGAATGAGCAAGATAAATAGCAGAATTGCCACCCTGGGCTTCAGAAGAGCAAATTTTTTTCTTGTTTAGGAACCTGCTTGCCAGGGTCCTGGGGGAAACTGCCCTGGAATGCAAAGGGGCCCAGGAAAGCTGGCTAATCTTAGAGGACATTGTTGAATGTGACTTGACATGGTCATGAGAAACCTGATCTAATTAGACCTGTTTTGAGTAGGGGGTTGGATTAGATGACATCTGAAGGTCTCTTCCAACCTAAATTATGATTCTATAATTCTGTGAAATGTGGCAAGCTACATAATGGATTCCAATTTACCACCAAGACTCACACCTTGCAATGTACTTTATCTAATATGAAAACATTTTCTAGAAGATGAGAGAAAGCACTGTATGAAGCACTGGAACCCTGTGGTCTCACCTTCCATACAATCAATCTAGTTGTACTTCGTAAACACTGCAGACACCCACAAAAAATTGTGGTTGATCACATTGCAAAAAGTATTCTTGCATTTCATTAAGCCCATCCAGGAGGGGGAAAGCAGTGAATGATATGCCTGTTTATCACTAGGATAATGTTATAGCTTCTGGAATCACATAAATGGCAACCTTGTGGAAGTGGCTTGCCTCAGACTTATGTTGATGTAAATAATAATTTGAATTTTCCAGAACACTGACAATTTAATAAAAAACTTGTAGCATAGAGTCACCCCACACAATATTTTGCATTTATTTGAGGTACCCAAGTTAGAAGCATAATCATCAAAGACTTTCTTAATGCAGAAAGGCAGACTAACATTGGAATGACCCTATGGACATGCCAGTCTCCTTCTGTTATACATAAAGGAGCCTATGGTGACTAACCCCTTCTAGTTTATATGCCTAAATTAAGTGTGCCTCAGTAAATCACATCATTGTTGCTCTCTGATCTCTTTCCCCCCTGGGGGAAGGAGTTCCACAAGCACACACTAACTTTGCATTTAAGGGCCATGTATCGTTAATTTACAGTTCTTCCTATAAATTCTTGTCTCTGCACTGGTGCATGATCACTCCTGTTCAGCTGCATGGTGATACTTGTTGTGGGTCATAAAATAGACATTTCCTCTCACACACAGAGTTGTGAGGAAAGCATGCTAACAACATACTTAACTTCATCGAAAGAATGCAAGAAGCATAATTTCTTTTTCAGTTAATAGATCTGAAGTTAGATCGTATATTTTAGAACATTCTAAAGGAGGGATTAATTATCTTTTCCATGGAAGCTGATCTATTCTTCATGTAAAGTAACTATCCACTAGTCCATCAAGAGAGTCAAAGCTTCTTTAGATTCCAGTAGCAATGAGTGAGATTAAGAACAGGCTGATAAAATTTTAAACCCTTTCAGGCAGGTGTGAGAATTGAACCTAGGTCTCTGATTTCTCTTGCCTGTGAGTTATTTTTTTCTTCATTTCTCCTTCCTTCCCCTTTTCTGGAAAGAACTGATTTCTCATTTTTGTTTTTTAATGAAATGATTAGTTGCTTATCTCCTGCAGATTATACAGCATTATCAGTCTTAAACAAAGCTGGTGCTATCTGCCAGATAAGATTTACACATTTACAAGGATTTAAGCCACTCTTAGGTGCATTCTGTTAGCTGCTAGTAAGGGCCCCTAATTAGCATTTAGTCTTTTGTGAACCTCAGCATTCAGTACCTGTCTGTCTCTGTGTTTTGCTTGGAGTGCTGAAGTGTTTAACTTTGCCTTGTGATAATCTCTCTTTTTTGTTCAGAGAAGTTGAATTTTTAGCCTGTTTTATTCAAGGTTTTCAGGCTCTGTGTAGACTCCCAGCATGTCCCAGAAGCTTCAATACAACTTTTCCAGCCACAAAGACTTTGAGGATTAGAATTTACATCTATGTGTGCATGAGGAATGTGGCTACATAAATACTCCAAGATGAGATAGCATAAGGTATAAATTTAGAGTTCACCAGCACCTTGCAAGCACTACACTTAGCATGCTACCATGCAAGTAGCTTACTTTTTAGGGAAAGTAGGATGTTACTAAGTATCTGTACATCCCATCTATCATAATGACAGATTTTATACAGGATTCTAAATCATCTAATCTACAGCTCTAAACAAAGCCACTATTTTATAGTCGGCTCTTAGAAGCAGTTTCCTAGAAGGCTAGAACTCTCATATAATCCAAGCTCCTCCTACAAGTCATGATGTCTTTTTGTTGTATCATGAGTCTTTCTAGTTCAGGTTGCTTTCTAAAGCTGGTTTGCTCATGAATCTCCCTACTCTTGTCAAAAAGACTCTTCTTTGCCACTCCTATGTATTTCTCTGGGGCTTCCCCCATTTGTATGCATGTTACTACCCATTATTGAGTTCCTGTCTTTCTTTCTGTCTTTGTCTCTTTGCTAATTTTCTAGTCTTCCAACTTCCTTGCTGGCAGGCAAGAAAAACAAACAAGCAAACTAATTCACCCAGATGCAAAGAACAGTAGCTGAACATCACGCAGTATTTACATTTCTATTATCTGCAGCCTTATGACATATGAAAAGATGGATATACCTGTACATTTCACAGTGCAGTAAATTTCAGAGTAGCAGTTTCATAGTTTATGTAATATTTTGAGATATTTTCCTGATCACAGAACTGTAGAAAAAAGGACTGGAAGGGACCTTCAGATAAGACCAGTTGTTCTCTGGGTGCCCAGCCCCCTGAGCTGGAAGACAGGGAAGGAGAGCAGAATGAAGACCCCATAATCTAAGAAGAAATGGTTAGCGACCTGTTATACCACTTAGACACCACAAGCCTATGGGGCTGGATGGGATCCACCCAAGGGTACTGAGGGAGCTGGCAGAAGTGCTCACCAAGACACTTTCAATCCTTTATCAGCAGTCCTGGCTAACCGGGGAGGTTCCAGTGACTGGAGGTTAACAAATGTGACCCCCATCTACAAGAAGGACCGGAAGGAGGACCTGGAGAACTACAGGCCTATCAGTCTGACCTCAGTGCCAGGGAAGGTTGTGGAGTGGTTCATCTTGAGTGCCATCATGCGACACGTACAGGACAACCAGGTCCAGTCAGCATGGGTTTATGAAAGGCAGGTCCTGTTTGACTAACCTGATCTCCTTCTATGACCAGGTGACCCGCCTAGTGGATGAGGGAAAGGCTGTGGATGTGGTCTACCTGGACTTTAGTAAAGCATTTGACACCATTTCCCACAGCATTCTCCTGGAGAAACTGGCTTGTATGGACGTACTCTTTGCTGGGTAAAAAACTGGCTGGATGGCTGTCCTGGTTTCGGCAGGAATAGAGTTAATTTCCTTCCTAGTAGCTGGTACAGTGCTGTGTTTTGGATTTAGGGTGAGAACAATGTTGATAACACACCGATGTTTTAGTTGTTGCTAGGTAGTGCTTACACTAGTCAAGGACTTTTCAGCTTCCCATGCTCTACTGACTGAGAAGGCTGGAGGTGCACAAGAAGCTGGGAGGGGGCACAGCCAGGACAGCTGACCCAAACTGACCAAAGGGATATTCCATACCATGTGACATCATGCTCAGCACATAAAGCTGGGGGAAGAAGAAGGAAGGGGGGGACGTTTGGAGTGATGGCGTTTGTCTTCCCAAGTAACCGTTATGCGTGATGGAGCCCTGCTTTCCTGGAGATGGCTGAACACCTGCCTGCCGATGGGAAGTAGTGAATGAATTCCTTGTTCTGCTTTGCTTGCATGCGTGGCTTTTGCTTTACCTATTAAACTGTCTTTATCTCAACCCACGAGTTTTTCTCACTTTTACCCTTCCGATTCTCTCCCCCATTCCACCGGGGGGGAGTGAGCGAGCGGCTGCGTGGTGCTTAGTTGCCAACTGAGATTAAACCACGACAATGGCTGAGCCCAAAGAGTTGTGGTGAATGGAGTTAAATCCAGTTGGAGGCTGGTCACAAGTGGTGTTCCCCAGGGCTCAGTACTGGGGCCAGTTCTGTTTAATATCTTTATCAATGATCTGGATGAGGGGCTCGAGTACACCCTCAGTAAGTTTGCAGACGACACCAAGTTGGGCGGGAGTGTTGAACTGCTCGAGGGCAGGAAGGCTCTGCAGAGGGACCTGGACAGGCTGGATCGATGGGCCCAGGCCAATTGTATGAGGTTCAACAAGGCCAAGTGCCGGGTCCTGCACTTGGGTCATAACAACCCCATGCAGCGCTACAGGCTTGGGGAAGAGTGGCTGGAAAGCTGCCCAAAGGAAAAGGACCTGGGGGTGCTGGTCGACAGCCGGCTGAACATGAGCCAGCAGTGTGCCCAGGCGGCCAAGAAGGCCAATGGCATCCTGGCCTGTATCAGAAATAGTGTGGCCAGCAGGAGTAGGGAAGTGATTGTGCCCCTGTACTCAGCACTGGTGAGGCCGCACCTTGAACATTGTGTTCAGTTTTGGGCCCCTCATTACAAGAAGGACATTGAGGTGCTGGAGCGTGTCCAGAGAAGGGCAACGAGGCTGGTGAAGGGTCTGGAGCACAAGTCTTATGAGGAGCGGCTGAGGGAACTGGGGTTGTTTAGCCTGGAGAAAAGGAGGCTGAGGGGAGACCTCATCGCTCTCTACAACTGCCTGAAAGGAGGTTGTAGCGAGGTGGGTGTTGGTCTCTTCTCCCAAGTAACTAGCGTTAGGACGAGAGGAAATGGCCTCAAGTTGCGCCAGGGGAGGTTTAGATTGGATATTAGGCAAAATTTCTTCACCAAAAGGGTTGTCAAGCATTGGAAGAGGCTGCGCAGGGAAGTGGTTGAGTCCCCATCCCTGGAGGTATTTAAAAGACGTGTAGATGTGGTGCTTAGGGACATGGTTTAGTGGTGGACTTAGCAGTGTTAGGTTAATGGTTGGACTTGATCATCTTAGAGGTCTTTTCCAACCTAAATGATTCTATGATTCTATGATTCTAAGAACTATTCTTGCCTTCAGGCAAGGCTCAGAGGAGCCTTGCCTCCAAGTCAGGCTCAGCTATCAGCTGTGTCAGAAGACAACTTCTGACAGCGTCTAAGTCAAGGAACTTTGGCTACCTATTTGAACAGGTACACATCTAAAGCTTCTAGGATATGCTTATAGTTAAACACATCATAGTTAGCTTTTCATTACATGAAACAATTAAATGAATAAACATTACCAAAAGTAATAAAATCTTTTGTCTCTGCCGCTAAAGATTCCATAAGCTTATCTCACTTTTTTGGGGAATGTGTGAGAAGCACCTTTTGATTTGCACATTTTATTAGAATTCTTACAATGACTTTCAGGAAGCTGTTGGGGTCACTAATCTAATGGGTACATATATATGTGTCTTTATTTTTTCAAGTCACATATCATAAGTCATTTGCCTGAAAGGCAAGATTATCATCTTTGCCATAAACATGACACTTAAGCTATTCTAACATAAGTGGGATCTTTGCAAGATCAGGAATCAGAAGCTAGGGTCACAAGAAAAGTTCTCCACTTTACGTTAAACTTTCAGAATATTGTACACCAGAGATTGGTAGCTTTGAAGGTCATTAGAACTCTTTCCTTCAGTAAACTGTATTATCTATGAACAGTAAAACAGAATGCTGGAAACGCTCTGAGATTTCTAAAAGTACAGAAACAGAGAGGGGTCAGATGACCCTTGGCTTGGGTCACCTGGCAAAAAGACAGCTAGTTGCACACTAGTATACTTTGATTTTTCTTTAGCTGTGTTGACTCTGGAGGTCTATGAAATATTGTATTTAAATTTAAAGAAACATTCATAACTTTTTGAAGTGTTTGAATTAGGAGAAGCTGTAAGAATAACTCACAATACATACTGATCAGAAAATGAGTCTAGGAGTCAAGAAAATTTGTATTCATGGACTCTGCACCAGGAAAAAAAAAAAAAAGTATACTGCTGATTATGCTATCTTCCCCAAATGCTAAATAGGATGCACATTTTTTAATAACAGAAGTTTATGCATTGAGTAAAAATCAAAGCTTTCAGATGTCTGTATCATAAGAATTACTGTAAATAATTCAGTTAGACCCTAAGGTAAAAATCAGGAGTATAAACATTTAGAAATAGTGACATGAAGATTCAGGAGTCCTGAAATCTGTTAAATCTCTTTTCCCCTCTGTGAAAGATGCCAGTATTGTATTGGTCTGATCCTATGGTATATATCCCAGTCCATTGCAATAATTCATATCTAATTATATGTTTCTGCTTCATCAATCAATAAATAGTCATCTGACAGTCTCTGTAATCGTATCATGTAATGTTAATGATAACCGAACAGGCTGCCTCTCAAATGCAGTGTTGGTCACTCTCTATACTACTGGTGGTTTGTTCCAAACATATGTTTTAAAATCTTTCATTCTTTTCGTGCTAATAATATCTTCTAGGCTTTCTGATAAGTGTGATTTTGCTCCAAGATATTAGACTACCACATATACAGGTAGAGGAGTAGGAATCATTTAGTGTACCCATGCTAAACTGGCCATGGCAGGCTGAGGTCTGTCTAGCTCTGTCTTGTATATATCTTCACATACTGCCTATTTCCTATTTATGTACCTGCTTCTGGGAAAACATGGACAATATATAGTTGAGCAAATAACTAAGGGTAAATAATTTCACAAACTTTGCATATTTTGTAATTGCTGCAAGTACCATCTAATTGTTTTTTATCCTAACTTAAAATTATTCTGAGATAATAATTGTGGATATAAATATCTTGAATAGTTTGAGTCTGCCATATTTGCTTGACTTTCATGAGATCTGAAATTTTAGACAGTGCTTGATGCTCTTCTCGGCCGTAATTGTAATTAGGTAAATACTGTGAATAACTGGATATGTCTGTACTTTTCAGGAGTATTCTGCTTAAAATTCTTGGATACAGAAGTAATCCTTCCTGCCAATAATCCACAGACAGTGAACCCAAAAAGGAGTCAGCACAGTTAATGAAAATTCATTAAAAATTTAAACAAACATTCACAGATTGATTGGTTTTGCAATTTGTAAAACTTCTTTAATTATAAACACTTTATAAATTTGTGACTTGACAGCAGCAAAATGGATGCTAAGAGGTAACAACCTGAGGATGGGTGTTATGGGAAAAGACTTCTAGGACACAAAAAATTGATGGTGGAGCTAATGCTGTGAATTGTCGTTTTGTGTGGGTGCAGGTGCATAGCACATGGAAGAGTAGAGAAATCTGCATTTCCTGCAAAGAGAGAAACTGAGTCTTTGTTCTTTCCTGGGGGAAAAAAGAGCTATGACTCCATCCTTTGCTGTAAAATAATTTTGATAATGCACATACTGCAGTAACTAGTGGATATTTATTGCAAGAAGTTACCAAAGCATTATATCTACCTGTGTCTGTAGATACATATGTCTTTGAATGGTCCATTATTTTTGTAAAGTGAATGATTCAGTGACCCTGGAACAAGGATGTATGTGTGATGAGGTTGTGCTAATAAAACATTAGTTATGCTATCAGGAAACCACAGCTTGAAGGCTGTTGAAGACAAAAAGAGGATAGTAACAGAGACTCCCCAAAAATTCAAGTCTAGGATAATTGCAGAGGCCTGGAAAGTGCGAGCAAGGAACAATACTAGAGGCACCCGGTCTATTAACACAGATCACAAATGGTCATTTCCTGGACATTAATGAAATGCAACCTTGAGACCTGAGTGGAACTTGTTTCAGAGATAAAAAAAGAGAACAAAGAACAAGTATTACACATATATGAAGCTTACATTACATAGTAAATTTAAATATACCATCAAACTGTGAACTTGTGAGATAAGAGCAAATAAGCACAGTGTTAGTGAATGTATAAAAATGCCCTAAGCAGACCAGGAGGGAGGAGGAAGTATTAGCTTTAATGCTTCTCCCACAGAACTTGAGGTGCTACCAATTTATCGTAATCCCATGCTTATACTTCTCTTCAAAGATTGGTACCCGATTTTGGGACTCAAGGTACAGCAAAAGGGTGGAGATAATGCCAGAGAAAGATGTAGATACTAGAAAGTTTGTGTATATCAGTTTTAACTCCATCATTATTGGGAATGAATTGTAATAGTTGTGTAATCATAGAATAATTTAGTTTGGAAAAGTATGTCTGGAGGTCATCTAGTCGAATTACCTTAGTCAGAGCAGGACCAAGAAGATGATATTTTTTAGGGCCTTCTCTAGTTTTGAGTATCTCTAGGGGTGGAGAATTCACAGCCTCTCTGGTCAACCTGTTACAATGTCTTACCACTCAAGGTGAAACATTTTCTGCTAAATGTAATCAGAATCGTCATGTTGGAAACTGTGCCCATTACCCATTGTGCTATCACTGTACACACTATCTACATCAGCTTGTGGTGGGTGTCTGCCATTCTGTACAATTAAGGAGGAAGTTGAGAGAAAACAACTTTACCTCAGCTGAATCAATGATTAGGGTGCAATCATGCTTCAGAAACCTGAATGCATCGCCTTCAATTTCCGGAAGCACCGTTTTATTCATGCTCCAGGGCAAAGCATCTTGTCATCACTGCATGCCTAGGAGTCTATTTAAATAATACAAATAAGCCCACTGGTGATTAATAGCTTACCTTTTATCCATAGCTATAATATTTTGTTATCACCACCTGACTGAATTTTCTATTATACATTAGTGATGGGCAGAGCTGAAAAAGTTTGGATTTCATGTGCCGCTTCCTACCTGAATCATCACATTTTTTGATCACCTTGAGAACGTTTTTTTTTATTTAGAAGGAGCATAAGGCAACCTATTCCAGTTCTTGGACAGACACGTAGACTGTACTATACTGTTTCCACCTAAAACAAATCCCCAGAAAGATAAAATGGTTAAGTAAATTTTTGAGAGTTTTCAGAAAAACAGGGAATTGGATTCAATTTCAAATGAATGCCTTTGTTAAATCCTTACACGTTTCACAACAACAATCAATAGAAAACAAATATTTTCAGGGAAAGCATGCAAACATTTCAAATCACTTCTGTAAGGACAGCAATGTCTATGTTTCTTGCAGCTCAGAGAGTGCTTTCAAGTGACAACAGACTTGGCTGCTGGAAGAATATGGAGCCTCAAGATACTATTTTGTCTTCTGAAGCTTCTTTACAATTTTTGACCAAAGAGACTGAAAAAGTTTTTTTGCACACAGCGATCACTTTGTTCATTCCCAGTGGATTACATGAAAGAGTGCTTTTTAAAACAAACTGAAGGCATACATACACAGTTCACAAAAATCTCTCAGTGATTTTTTTATCTAATTAAGTGAGAACATAATAACATTTTCATGGATACAGAAGTATTTTTCATCTGCATATCTGAAAGCACTCTAACACATCCTAATTAATTCCATTCCAAAGTTCCATTTCACAGATAAGTAAAAGGAGAAATAGAGTAAAATGCCTGGCTAGTGATCCCACCATTGGTCTTAAATGTCACAGAAGTGAGATATTGTTGTTCCAATCCAGAGACAGCAAAAGATATCCGAGATCATCATGTGTGGTCATGTGAAAAGGATGTATTTGCTTGGACACCAGGAAACCAGAAGTTCAATAGTAACTGTGAAATGGGAAAAATCCCAAGGTTTTTACTTTTTCCAAGAACACCACTCACTTCTTCCATGCACAAAGCACTCCTCTCCTGAAGGTTCTGAAACTTTGTTACTTTCCTGGTTCGTATTTGGAGTGAACTGGAGAAACAATGTAAGGAATACTATAGGAAACCTCAGCCTCTTTTTTCAATACTAGAGAAATACAGACACGTTGGAACTGATATTTTAAAAGCTAATTCTAATTCAAGCTTATCTGAAATGAACTGCCTTCCTGAACACAGCACTCAAAAAAAAAAAAATTCTTAAAAATGAACTGAAACACAAATGAGTGAATGAATAAATAAATAATCTTCCCCAGTAACAATAAAACCAAATATAGGTAAACCAGGTTCTGAGAGTACAGCTGTGAGACAAGGAGACTTTTTATTTCTCTTGCTTTAATACTTTGAGTGTAACATGGCTCTAAACCAGCAGGCAGTCATAAGCACCAATAGAAAGTGTTTAAATCAATATGAAAGAACAAGGTTTCCAACTGCAGCCTTTGCAATCTTAAAAACAACAGTAAGAGACAGAAGGAACCCATTGCATTCACCATGCAATTTTATGAGTGTCACAGAAGTTAAGAGTCTCCTGGCCACATCAGCAGGTAAATCCTCTGCATTTGTGCCAAAACAAGCAAGAGCATTGGTAATTTACAGCAAGGGACCTGGGCATGGTCTTCAGCTTTTCATTGATGAAGAGCATTTCTGTTGTTTAGGCACTGTGTGTGGTAGAATTTCCTGTTGTTCATTTACATAGGACAATTGACTCTGCAAAAGTTTCTGATGTGCATACTTGAAATAAATCTCAGACATCTCAGATTTATTTCTCAGATGATAAATCCAACAGTAGAATTTTTAAGTTGTGTCTTGCCCTCTTTCCTCACTTCCCCAAGTCAATGGCAATGCAATTGTTTAACCCTGGCCTCCTGAAGATAGAGGCATTTTTTTTTTTTTAACTTCCAGTGAATATGTGATGTCATAGCTACCTAGCAGATGAGCTGCAAGTAATGAGACAGTAATCACAAATCACTGGCTGGCTTGCACAAGTTACATTCTTCCTCTTTCCAACTTAATTATTCTAAAATTTTAATAAAGTATAAATCAATTGTATATTTATGGAAGAAAGAAGTTTCTTTTGCTTGTGGGAAAATCTGTTCTCCTGAGTTTTATGGTACTGAAAAACACTTCTGAAAGATATATGTTGAGAAAATTCCGTGTACATGTGCTTATTTTGATAAATAAAGATTCCAACAACATTTAGTTTCAGAAACAAAACTAGTCTGAATGATCAGCCCTTCACACCTCTATGATAGGTGATCAAATCTTGAATTTGATAAAGTTAGATGGGTGTTGTTCATGATATTACTCTCTGACTGATCTTTGATCATTTTACTGTTCTTCCTAGAAAGAGTTAGTGATAATGCTGACGGTCTTTAGTCCAAGACAAGTTTCTAAGATTACTACTGAATTGCCTGGGTTACTTAGATTGTTAAGAGTTCTGCTATTTGATTTCAACTGTAAGAAGTTCTATTTCAAACCTGTAAACTTTTTGACTGTCAGGAGATATTCTCACAGAGGCATAAATCACAGTAGTTTTAAGAATCTAACTTGAGTATGGTATAGAGGGACAAAGTTAGAAAATAAAATCTTGCTATACTTAATGCAGACAAAGGTAGACAAAGGTGGATACCTATATAGTCAGTGGTCATTCCTGCGTATTACATATAACAAATTTTTGTGTGTCTGTTGCTGGAAACAGGTTTGAACAGGTTGGAAACAGGTCAATGAACAAATTATCTGAAAAATATGAAGTCCATCGATGTATAAAGATAAAGGATTTGGAACTTTTTATTAGTATTGCTAAACCTTCACACAGGAAAATTAAGAAAAGCTTTTGATAAATATATGCATGGAAATAAGCTACTTTTGGTCTTCTAAGTTTTCACCATGGTTGCTCAACACTTGTTTCACTGGTGAACAATTAATTAGTAATAGTTTTTTCTGAAAGGTGTCAATTTTTGGATCTTTCTCTGACACCTATAATCAAGGTTGTCAAGGTGAATGGAGCAGTGGAGTAGCTGGGGTAGAATTGCACAGCTGTTTTGAGACAGAGTCACATGCACAGAGTCATTTGCAAGGTCCATAGCTAATGGCATACATTGGCTCTAATGGTAAACATTATTTTGGGGAAAAAAAAAAAGGAAAGCAGTTTGAAAAAGGTCTATAAATCATTGAAAACTACAGAAATTCATTTAAATGACAAAAGTCCTAAACTGTCAAAATCCATGTAAAGAAAAACATCAGATTTAAACACGAATGATCAGCCTGTAAATTTAAAGCCTTTATTGTGTCCAGGTTCTTAACACCTGAAACCAAATTGTTCTGTAATTTAGCACTAATGATGATGTGATGCTGTAAATGTATTAATACTATGTAAATGCAACTGCAAAATGTTTTTATTTTAAGAGCACAGGGTCAAAATACTGCTCTGTCACAAAGTGAACCTTTTGTATGTTTTTTTAATGCTAGTTAAGTAAAAAAAAAACAACCGACATGCTTTATTCATAGAGCTAAGTTCTTTAGTTTACAAAATATAACACTATGAAAGATAATTTAAGGCTGCTGAAGTTAAAAGCTGGTTTTAGCTTTGACGGTATCAAATATATTGCATTCCTGCACCACATTATTTTGCAATGCACTATGGTCCTTTTTCTCATCATATCATTGTGTGTGTGTGTGTGTTAAGGTTTTTATCTTTATCAGAAAGATACAATATTCACAGCATAGTATCTACCTGAAAAATACAGCAAATGTTACTGTATGATATTGAAAGCACATACAAAATCATCTTGGTAATTCTTTTGTCATAAAGACATTATGTGACAAATTTTGTCTTATATACATCTTAATAGTCATGAGCATATCTGCTATTTTTATATATTTGCAAAATTGTTTGGCACCTCTACTACATTTTAGTTTAAAGTAAAGGAAGGTTGTTAAGCTACAAAAAGTGGTAATGAAATTTATGTGATCTGGCAAGTTATGTGAAACTATCTGTGCTCTTTACTCTGAATTTTAACTATAAGAATGAAAAGAAGAGGAAGCTTCCTTACCAGTAATTTCATGTCTTCAAAAGAACAGCCTCTTCTACTCCAGACAGAATTATGGTAAGTTGAAGGCTGTGACAGAAAAATTCAAAGGAAACAAAGCACATAAATCCCTAGTCAGATAAACTTATGCATGTAAAATGACTTTCATTTAATAAAGTTGTATACCAGAAAGGTTATCTGTTATTAGTTGACATCAATGCATCTTCAAGGAGCACTTGAAAATGTTGTTTTGTTTGAGAGAAAATTAAAAAATTATTTTGCTTTCTGAACTTCTGAACTCACAATAAATTATAAGAATGGTCTGAACAATTTATTTGGTGAGCTGAGCTTTTAAAAGTACATTTTCAACATTTTGTTCCATAGGATTTCTTATCTGTTATAGGTGAACCTCAGACTTAGCAAAAGGTTGTTTCCACAGGCACTAGAACATACAAAACTTTTTCAGCCTGTATGTCCCTTTAGCAAATAATGGTCAGATGGAATCCTCAGGAAACGTGGATGTTTTCTGAAGCTATAAGTCTCTATTTCCTAACTGGTAAGGAAGGGATAATGACAATGGCTGTCTTGGTGAAGTGCTTTTTAGGCCTTTGAATTCAAAGTGCTATATAAGAACACAGTCTTTTATCATTTATTTTCAGATCCTGGCCAGAATAAAGAATTCATGGTGGGTGAAAATTGAAAACAGTGGCTGAAAGGAATGAAGTTAGTACAGAAAACTTTAAAGTGCAAAAATGTTCAGATTCTGTTCACTATGATTTTCAGAGTAATTGCAAGTCCATTTTTATCCTATCTAAACTGATTTGCCCATCTTCAGTTACTGCTATTGCTCTTACAGCATATATTTTTTGTTCCTCTTGCTTTTGCTCTGTCAGTAGCACATTATACTTAATTACTCTTACCTTTTCTTTTTTTTAATTTATTCACTGCATAGGACACTTTAGTACTATACTGGAAAAGGAGTGCCATCCAAATGAATAAATGATGGTAATTTTAAAATATAATAATTTAAAGATACAATAGAAATGCAATTGCTAAGAAGAGGAAATGTTGCATTTACTATTTTTAGTCTTGTAAACATATGCAATTTAAGCTTAACACACATGACCATTATAAGAGGGTTTGAATTTTAAATTTGTTCTCTCTTCTTTGAAGAAATTGACCAAACCCCCAGTGACACGAGTATTCAAAACTGTACCTCATATTTTTAATTGCCAACATAATTCAGGAATTTTTTATTTAGCATCCATTTAAAAAATGGACAAATTCTAATCATAAACCTCATGAGAGCAATTCTTTCCTTTTTTTAATAGAATAGATTTATTCCACTGGTGTAACTCGGAACATGGGACTACTAATGGATATATCCATTCTTCTGCTGTACTGAAGCAATATACTTGGGGAGGTCTGGAATAAAGCACAAGCAAAATAAGCAGTTGCTTAAGGCGGGCTGCATATGACTAACTGCTGAGACTAGAGATCTCATAGAAGAAAGGCCTGTTTGCATAACTCAGTAAAACTGAATTATTTTGTTCTCATATTTAAGAACAATTTTTTTTTTTTTCTTTCTTATATTGCAGAGAAGTTTTCTTCTGCGTCTGGAAACACAGGTTGGTTAACATTGTCCCAGAAGTTGTCTGATCTAGCCAGGTATTACAGATATTATGTTCTTCATAGACATCTTCGTTTGTTCATCACGTAGACGTGTTCTTCATTTGTGTTAGTAGTCCTTGACACAAGTGTGCAGGCCTCATCATCGAATCAATACATAAGCAGAATTCTGATTGTTTGAATGGTGTTTTTCAATATTTTTAAAATATTTTGCATAAATCTGAAAAGTAAATAAAATCACATTCATTTAACTGTATCAAGATAATGGCAGCCTATGGAAGTGATACTTTGCTCCCTACTCAGATTAACATTTATTTTAGAAATAAGTAAATAAAATAAAAGTAATACTTTCAAGAAATCAATAGGATAGAATACAGCCCATTGGCTTAGACTTGATTTTTACACTTCACTCCCACACACTACATACACACAGACATACATACACAGAAATGTTGGATAAATTCCTTATGTTTAGAAACATTGAGAAAGGTATAGTTTCTGCTAATTTAAAGGGAACATTTTGGCTGAATGTGTGAGGCAAAAAAAATCTTACTTCAATGTCATAGCATCTTAGCAGGCAGGCAATGCCAACTGGAGCCCGACTTTTGCAGTTGCAGCTCAGAGATCCACAGACAAAACAATGCAAGAACATGGAAAAGAGGCCAAACCTTGAGATTCACATTTTAATAAGAATCTTTCCTAAGGTTTGAAAGTATTTGGCTTATCTAGCATTTTTCTTTGCAGTTCTCCAGTAGAGCTTGGTTTTGTTTGCTTTAGAAATACAAAAGGCTTATTTGAAGTAGCTGAGACTTGGAAACTCCAGCTCCACTGAGCATGAATGCTCAACTCTGAGGCTTAAGCAATCCCCTCCCCAGTAGAAGACCTTAGATTAAGAATGTCTTTCTCAAAATTATTTTAATGGTTAAAACTCAATTTATTTTTTTTAATTTGATTGTCAATTTCTATTAGAAAGATAAATTCCAAGGAATAGAAGGCTTTTCCAGGAGGTGGGAGTGAATTCACAATTACTCTTTAGGCATTGAAAAAGATCCTCCTGAAAACAATGGGCTAGATTCTGCATCTGTGACAATGTCAAAGGAGTACATAAGAATATGATATGACTGCTTGTAGAAAGGACAAGTTAACAAGTTGCAAATTAGATGTAAAGGGTTCCTAAGAAAGCATCGTGGCTTGGTTTGGTTCAGAGTGTAAGACCATGAAGAAAATGTTCCAAAATTAGTCTTACACTCAGTTCCATATGTTTATTTCTGCTTTTTAACATTTGGTTTAGGGGGCATTCCATCAAAATTCAGGTTCACTTAAAAAGGTAAGTGTAGGCTTGCTAATGGTGCCTACAGATTTACAGGAAACTTTAAATGCAGTTTGATTAAATTACTTCTTTTATATGAAGTGCAGCACCTTTTGCATAGTGTCAAGTATCTTATGAAGTCACAGGGGCTTTAAATAAAACTCAGTTGTCAAAAACACAGATGAAATATCCTGAAGGTAACAGGCTCACTTTGTCAGGACTTTGGGAATTGAATGACAAAAAATAGGCTTTGGGTCTTTTAATTCTTTGGATTTGGTGAGAGAAATTTAGAAAGGTTAAACAAAGGTTGAATGTGGTCCTACGAGCCCTTTAGAATAGTGTTCAGCTGCTCATGTGATAAGGTTAACCAGAAAATTCTGCTGTCTTTCTCTATAACAGGCTGTTCATTTAATGTTCATTATTTAAAACTAAAGAGGCATAAAGGAAAGATATGAATTATCATTGAGATGACAAATTATAAAATAAACCTAATAGGGACTTTATAAATTCAAGTACCAATTGGAGATTAAATACATTCAATAGACATTATTCTCTAAAACACACCATACTCCATTAAAAACATTAAATGAAGAAATGAAGTCTAATGATGGTTTTTGAAATTATTGAATGACAGATGCTAATCCTTTTTAATCCTAAACTTTCCTACTAAGAAATTTGTCCATTTTCTAAACAGGTCTCATTTGCTCAGAGCTGGTTAATGGACCAAAAGATGATGATAGAAAACATCCACTCCTCATCTTACTGTCTGTATGCTTCCCCTCTCCCAAGAAAACTGGTCAGCTACAGATGCTGAAGTCTGCAAGCTGTAACCTCCTAAGCTTCAGTACAATTTTGGTAACTACCCGGGACCACAGTTAGGAGATATTTTACAGCAATGCATCTTTGGGTGAACTATTTTATATCAAACTACTGTTGATGCACTTCTTCCCTTAAAATGGGAAATGGACTAACTTTTCTAAGTTCAAATCTTTGGAAAATCTCCTTATATCTTTTGTGTACATTTTCCATCTTCTGCATGCAGTTTGGTATGGGAATGGCAGGCAGTAACAGAAATCCACAACAAAATTAAAAAATACTGAAATTTCATGTGAAAGCTTTTCCATTACCATTGGAGAAGCAGGCTGGACAAAGTTCGTGTAAATATTTGATGACTGATCTGGACAAAACATCGATCTCTTATTCCCTTAAAGCAAAAAAAAGGCATTATATAAATTTAAAATTATGTATTTTGTGTTCCGGATCATCTTATTACACTGATCATTTGACTTGCTGCTATATATTTGCAGTATTACATCATCACCATCATTACTGAGAATTATTGAATGTGAAGATACCTGCTTGCCTTACTGATGATTGGTTTTCACTTTTGCAAAAAGGCACCTTGCTAGTCTTTTTGTTTTAAGGGAGTAGGTTTTCAATATTTATTTTCAGTATTTCAGTCCCTGTTCTTAGTGTAAACTGATAAACATCCTCTGAAATACATGTAGTGGAACTGACAAACTAATTGAAAATCAGACTTTCTTAAAAATGTAATAATTTTTAAATTTATAAAATATTATGTTCTCTTGGAAAACCTGAAAATATTTTTTTTACAATGTCCAATCTAAGCATTGTCTAAGTAATCAATTATTTATGAATGCCTTCTCCTGCCTTTTCTGGTCCTGTATTTCTGTAGTGTCTCTTACTCTGAGTAGCTGACCAACATCCTAAGTATCATTAAATAATAAATCAGTAAGCAATATTCACCTCATCATACTCCAGGTGACACAATCCAACATTTCTGAGGATTCTCATTAACCCTTGTGGATTAGTAAACTGGAAATATACTTTGTCATTGAAATGAAGGAAGAAGATGCAAGGAGAAAGATCTCCTTTGTAGGTTCCAGTTCTCAGAGCAGGATAACTTTGTCCTGAGAGAAACTAGCACCATTTCCCTTTGGAACTGTTGAGTTTCTCTTCACATGCTGATTGTATTTTACAATGTGTTTGGGTTTATTTTGTTAAACATACATTGAAACATTATTTATTGTTCTTAATCTTATCTGGTGACCGAAAGAGAGAAGCAGAGGGGAATAGCTTGCGTTGGACATTTCTTGGCAACAGCTGACAGCAGTCACTGTCTGGTATTTGATCCTGAACTGTGTGAACCACTGTTGAACCACTGTGGCCTGTTTTGGTGATTCTGGTAGAATTTCTATTCAGTAAAGACAAGCAAAAAAGAACGGGGAAAAGAAGGAAAAAAGGACCATTCTTCAACACAGGAGTAGCAGTTTAGGAGAAACTCATTACCTGCCTATTTCCTGTACTCGCTACTAATTCAGGCTAAGTACTTCTTTGGTTCACCCCTTTTGTGTCATGAAAAAGCATTCATTACTCTAAATGCAGTTTCAGGCTTTGTGTCAGCTTGTAATAGTGCAGTTTATCACCACAGCAAGAGCGAAAAGCACAGAAAAATTAGGTTAATCAATACCACTGCAGTGTGTTTGACATTACATTCAGGAAAAGTTTAGCATGTCATTCCTAACTACAGGCCATAATCTGCCTGAGGTCTGAGTATGCTCTTGATGTGAATGCTGGTTCTTCATGCATATCGAGGGCAGAATATAGCTGTAAGCTTTTACTAATCATGCACCCCCTGCAGACCACTAGCACCTTGGATTGTAAAAAATGTGACTCCGCTGCTTCCAGTATTCCTCCTCCTGAAAAAAATCTTATCATGTTTCTGAGTCTTTAATTAGCAGACCTAGGCAAAATCCCTAACCAAATGTTCTGTTTAAAACCTGTGCTTATAAGCAATAATTGTTTTTAATATTTGAAACTATTCATTCAGTGTTTGGGCAGCGGGGATTTGTTGTTGGGGGCTGGTGTTTGGGTTTTTATGAGCGTTTTGGTACCTTTACACTGGATCAAGGTGGGAAATGACAAACTGACACTGGAGAAAGTATTTTTGAGGCACTTCATTAGCAAGGGATGGGATATAGCACAATATGCTTGCAACCATAGGGAACTTAGGGGGAAAAAACCCCTCTTTTTGTACTGCAAAAGCACAGGGCTTCCAAAAATGTGCAGATTCACATCTATGTTAAAAAATTCTGTGAATCACCTTATTTATGGAAATACCATGCTCTGTCATATGAATGGGAACTTGAGCAAATGCTGGTGACGGCTGTGATGATGCTATGTGATAACAATGACAAGCTTATGACACCTTTTTGTAACACTGAAAGTTTACTCCTGTGCCCTTCGTCTCAAACCTTCCCATAGTCTTGTGTGTTGTAATCCCCTGTGAAGTAGGTAATTTCCATCTTTAACTTATTTTTTAAAAGCCACGAATTTGCTTGAAGTTTGCTCAGAGCAAGGACTGAGCACCATGGTTTTTAGCATTGTACAAAGCATTGGTATAGTTTAAAACATATTTTATATCAGTTACATTAAATAAGATGTTGTTGAAGATATGTCATCATTTACTGTAAACCTTCAGTAAAATATTCCTTTTTTTAAGAGATTCTGTGTACAGTTTATACAATTAATAGTCTGAGATAAAGTTCAAAGACTCAAGGATTAATATCACTCAAATTTACAGAAATCTGCAGTCCAGATCCTTAGTAAGCTTAAAGAAACATTACTTCATTGAAATCAATGGGGCTATACAGACTTGCTCCAACTCAGAATCTGTACTGGAATGTTTATCTAAAGCTAATTTAAAAATCTTTCATCTTGAAATTGAGTAAGGTAGTTCATAAATATAGGCTTTCCTGCAAGAGTTTTGATATGAGTGTGATTTTTACTTGAACAAGGACAAAAGGGCTACTCTCAGCATAAATTAGAGATAAAACAGGAAGAGAAAAAAAGGACAATTAGAAAGATTACACTGGTCAACTGATAAGGCTTGAGTACAAGTGAGATATGCTCATTGAATTAACCCTAAGCTTTTTTATACTGAGAGTGGAGTTGTGATGTGCTATTAAAATTTCACAACCTAAGGTTTATTTCTGATGCCTTTTTCTACTTGCATTTTTTAATATGTTAAAAAGCCCCCTCCCTACGTTTAGAGGAATTTATTTTAAATTCAGAAGGGTTCTATTATGATCATTTAGTCTGAACTTTTGTATCATGCCTGCCACATGTTTTGAAGCAAAATAATATTATTTCCTCCATAATAATTTGTATTTTTATGTGTGGCTTTTTTTGCATAGTATTTCTACAAAGTGATGTATATGGACTTCACTGGGGACAGTGTCTCACGCTATGATTTAAGCTGGCTGCAGGACAACCGCAGGCACTCATCCCTGCTATTCTTTTATCTCTGACTATTATTCAGAAAATAGGTAGCATTTTGTGGGATAGGCCTTCCAAAGCCTTCCAGTGCTTACGTCTTATGTGCTAGATTGTTTGGTTCCTGAGCCTGTAAACATTTATTCAGAAGCACATTTAAGTGCTTATAGATTTATTTGTAAAAATGGGTCTTAAAGAATTGCATTTTTTAATTAGTATTTTGAATGATTTAATTGTGGTTTTGTCATTGACTATTATTATTATAATAATTTTTAATCATGGTAGAATACATATTTCTGAAAAACTGGAGGGCAAAACTCAGGCTTCCAGCCCTGGAACGTACCCTCTTCATAGCTAATTCCTTGTATTGCTTTGCTATATTAGTGTGTCATTTGACAGAGGAGGAAGCACGGAGGCAGAATCCCTAGTCAGTTAATCATATATGTTAAGATATTTCTCCTAAAGGAATCGGTGTTATTCACGCTTGCAGACCCAAGTATAATATGCTCATTACAAATGCAAACTCAAGAAGGAGTCCAGCTGTGATTCTGGATGAAATTATCTAGAGGAATTTTGCAGTTGTAAGCCAAATGTCAAATTCAGTGAGAATCCAAGTGGATAGTAATATGACGAGGGTGGCGATAAAGGTGCTTTGGACCACAGTGTGACTCAACTAGTCTTGGGGCCCCTTCAAGTGCTGGAAACAGTGCAGTGGATGCTTGTAGGCAGACCAATGTCTTTGAGTACTTTATTCTGGCAAGTAATAATAAATCCACTGTGTATTTTATTAGCCCTGATATTCTCTGGATAATGGCCAAAGAGAAAAGCATTTATCTACCATATGCATCTACTTAAAAGCTGGAACAAGTCTTCATTTTTATTAAACAAGTCACTCACTCATGGCCTTCATTTTTGCCTAGCAAGTGCAAATCATTTTCTGGAGCATTTCTGTGCAGTTATGCTCAGTTATGCCTGGAAAATCTACATTAGGAAGGAGATACTTTATTAATATCAAATAAAATGTTGCTAACCACCTAAAAGCCAAAACTGAATGAAATTTTGTAACTGTGCCTCTCTTAGACTTAGTGTATGCATCACCTTTGTTGTACCCTGCATATCATCCAAGTTCATTTAAATTAATTTTATACTGCTATATGATGTGATGAACTAAATAAGGGGAATGATAATCATCATGACTGGCTAAGTATGAAGATTGGATATTTGAGATTGGACCCATTTGCTAAAATCTAGGGGGCTTTTTATAATAATAATAATAATTTTTTTGAGTTTTCAAGTGATTTCTCATCTGGGAAAACCATGATAAAATTCAGACATGTTAAGTACTACTACATTATCAGGCATTATTAAGTGGGGAAAAAATTGTGCTGTGAAACTGAAAACTTTTGGAACCCGATGTTTGGTCTATGAAAAGTTGTTACCAGAGTTGTATGACAGTTTGGCATGGTGTACTAAGTGTATATTGATCATTTTGAAAGGTGGCATTTTTGACTTGTAGAGATTCATATGAAACTCTAGTTAAACTTCACTTCACATCTGCTCACACCACCTGAAAACTCCATGAATGATCCAGAACAGTTCTCTATAGTTTATTAACACAATATGTGAACAGACTATTAGAATGTTTCTCAACATTGTTTTATAGCAGATTGTTTGACAAACAGGCAGGAAGACATGACTGCAGGCAAGCATTTCTGTATAACTTCTGGGCTTATTAAAAATGTGTTTTGAGCTATTTTAGTTAGGAGATTATACTTCTATGGCTAGAAATTGGAAGAACAATGTTTGTAAAGAACAGTCTAAAAACTTAAAAGGATTTTCTTATACCACAGCAAAATCTTCTGGGTGTTTAAAATAGATAGATGCAAACAGCTCTGCTCTCCTCTGCTTGAGATATAAAGTAATAAATCTTTTCTGAGTGTAGATGATTATTTTTATTTTAAGTGATTCTTTCTTCCTACTATTAGGATTAAGTAATATTTTAGTTTGAGAAAACTGCATTAAAGCCCAGTATTGCTGTAACATTGAGTACCTCTGCTTTGCCAATTGACTGCACCAGATGCGTCTAAAAGATGTAAATTTGCAAATTTGTAGGTTGAATGTGTTCCTGGAGTATTTACAAGGAACCAAGGTGGAACTCCTCTGGGATGCTATTGAGAGCACCCCACATGCATGATGGGCAGAAGGTACCATCCTTGGGAGGAAAGCACATTTTCTCTCAGGGTCTCTAGCAATTTGTTCTCTGTATATGCAGAAGTTTCTGTTAGTAATGACAAGACAATCTGAGATACAGAAATTTATTTCACATCATCTTTTAAGCATAGGTATACATTGCCTCTGTAGGACCAGCAATTGCTGCAGGCTTTATTGCTAGTAAACAAGCAATGGTGCTAGAATCATACTGGTCCACAACACATGAAACCCTGATCTTTCTGTCTTTGCATCATACCAGTTGGTAATGTAGATTAGACCAATGACGACAACTGGTAAACTGATGTCCAAATGCATTTTACTGGATGAAGTATAGTTGATACAAAGACTACTGCAGGTGAGAACATACCCTCGGTACTGGAAAATAATCATAGGTTTTGAGCATAGGAAAGGACTGATGCTAAGGAAGCACCTTCAGAGAAAGGGTCCCAGGCTACAGTGTTCTGTACAAATGTTTAGTACACCCTAAACTTAAAACAATACTAAATCCTTTGTTGCTATGTCTCTGCTGTGTGTCATGATGTTTATTCTGGCTGTAGCTTCATATGCTAGACCCATTTATGCCTCTCTCTCTGCAATTTTTCTATTAGCAGATATCTTTACTGTATCCCCCTACTAACATGTTCGAAAAAACTATTTGGGTCAGCTAGCATCTACTACTGTGTTATTAAAAAAAAATTTTCCATCATGTTTTGTTACAACACCTGTAGGTAGCCAAAACATGTCAGTTGATTTTGTCTTTCGATATCTTGCACGTCATTCTAACATAACTGTAATATATTCAAATAACCAGAATTACTCTATACCCAACACAATAGAAATTGCAGCTACAACAAATAACAAACATTAGAAGATGCCATCAAAATCTTTATTAATATATGGATGATATAATAATATCAATATTTCCTACTAGCCTGTATATGAAATAATAGAACATCAATGAAGGGGAAATACAAGCACTAAAGACAACAAGCAGAAAAATACCTTATGAAAAGCTCAAAACTTCCTGCAATGTACTAAAACTCCTGTCCAGTTAGTGCTGAGGGCTTATGACATCCCATAGGATGATTCTAATTGTGATCTCGATTCTAAAGAGAGTACTAAAGGTTATACTGGAATGAAGTTTGATCTCCTATGAGGAGACTGAGAGCAGCCCTGCAGAGAAGGACTTGGGGATACTGGTGGATGAAAAGCTGGACATGAGCCAGCAATGTGCACTCGCAGCCCAGAAGGCCAATTGTATCCTGGGCTGCATCAAAAGAAGGGTGGCCAGCAGGTCGAGGGAGGGGATTCTGCCCCCCAACAGAAGAAGGACATGAACCTGTTGGAGCAGGTCCAGAGTAGGGTCACAAAAATGATCAGGGGGATGGAACACCTCTCCTGTGAGGAAAGGCTGAGAGGTTGGGGTTGTTCAGCCTGGAGAAGAGGAAGCTACAGGGAGACCTTATAAAGGCCTTTCAATACTTAAAGGGGCCTTACAAGAAAGATGGGGAGAGACCTTTAGCAGGGCCTGTAGTGATAGGACAAGGGGTGATGACTAAAAGAGGGTAGATTCAGACTAGATATAAGGAAGAAATTTTTTACGCTGAGGGTGGTGAAGCACTGGAAGAGGTTGTCCAGAGAGGTGGTGGATGTCCCATCCCTGGAAACATTCAAGGTCAGGTTGGACGGGGCTCTGAGCGACCTGATCTAGTTGAAGCTGTCCCTGCCCACGGCAGGGGGGTTGGACTAGATGACCTTTAGAGGTACCTTCCAACCCAAACTGTTTTATGATTCTATGATTCTATGAAACTGAAATGTGTGAAATCAGCCGTTCTTATGAAATATTCTGACTGCTAGGGATGTGGCAGTAGTCACAGTTTGAAAAAGACTATGCTTTAGTCATCATTTATTCTTAACTATCTTTTATGTTCTTTTTCTTCCTTGCGGGATCAGTACCCACTGTGATTTCCTACTTGACCAATATAGCATTAACTAGCATCTTCCACAGAAGATTTCTCTTTTATATTCACCCTGGTGTTCAGGCATTGTGAGAAAGGTTTATAAGGTCTACCACTGCTTTAACCATGACACCTACTCAGTACTGATTTGTGTCTATCTGGCTTCAATCAAACATGAAGTGAGCTTACATGTGCTTGCAAAAGATTATGTAGATGTGCCATTGTAATATTAATGGTAACCCAGGTCATTATAGAAGAAAAGAATTATTCAAATTCTTAAAATAAACTACTACTTTTAAAAAAAAAATCTTGAGAATAATGTTGTTTCCAGTGTCTCCCAATGATAAATCCAAAGGGGAACTTCTGGTAGATGAGGATCTTCAAGTCATATAATAATTTGGCTTTGCCATTTTCAGGGAACATAAACTGTCATGTGATCTCAATCTTAAGCCTGCAAAGACTTTGCCATAGTACTTTCCATGAGAGAGTAATTCATTATCCTTAATAAAGGCATCCCAACTGGGAGTCATTTGTTCTTCATTGACTATGAAAGCACATTACAGGTGTAACTTAATCAAGACTATCTTTTGATAGCTAAATCGAGATGAGATAAATCCCACTTTGCTGAGTTTCTCAAAACCTTTATCAAAAAATTTCCTGATAGAGCTTAGTCCTTCTGTATTCCTTTCTAAGATAAGGACTTGAAAAGTGTCTAATGATAAATGCTGTGGAACAGTGACATTTTTATTCTTTTTTCGTCCCAGAATTCCCATGAGTTTCTACTTTAGCAAACTTAGCAGGGGATGGTAGGATCTTTATCTATACTGAAATATCAGAGCAATAATGTAATATTGCCATGGACAGAAACACCGGACATAAAATAAAGCAGTTTCCAAAGCATTATGAATAGAATTGATGTCTTCACTGTTTCGCACTGGCATCACACACCGTTCACTGGTTCACCTATATGCTGTTGGTGGTGTAGATCATTGTTCTAACCTCCTGTTAAGTAATAAGATATGTGATATGTGCATTTGTGAGTATAAATCCTGTGTATATGGAGTACTATATCTATATATTTCAGAAGAGGAACATGCTATCTTTCATAGAACATCTGTGATCAAATCAAGAGCTTTAAGCACACTATAACAAAGTTTTAAGGTGCTGCAATCGTGTACATATGGATTTATAAACACGTGTTTATTTATACAGTACTTAAACATCTTCATTTGATCGCAGCTGTTCCATTTGGTGTGCAGATGTACTTGCATTTTAATCTGTAAAACCTCGAGTTTGTGGAAACCTTGACTGGTGAAAATATGAAAAGCATATTTCAAGGTTTTATCTTCCCTTTTCTTAAGAAATGCTATGAAACGTGATGTGAGACATGGAATGTTCCATCAAGTTGTATAAATAAGTGAAAACAGTTTTCCTTCTGATCCCCTTGAACCATGTAAATGCTGTCAGGATAAAATGGCTGTTAAGAAAATGGAACATAATTAGACCTGACTTATTCCAAATACCCTCAGTATAACTCAAACTGAGGAAGCTTAATATTTAAGAGGAGGCAATTAAGATAGCAGTCTTTTTGCTTAACATTTCTCCTCAGTGTTTCTTTGTCAAGCAGTTTGGGTTGTTTACATTCAGTATGGCTTCTGTATATAATATGATAGGAAAATGCTGGCATTTACTGGTGCACTGTGACTGCTACTACAAGAGAAAGGTCTGCAATAATTCTGCTGCTCCTCTGGAAAGAAATCTTTAAATCAAGAGAGGGTTGAGATTCATTCTTTTTGTCTGAGTATGAATAACTAAGACAGTTCATTAGTTTTGGATTTCACTTATTGAGCCATTGTAAACAAAAGGAGAAATACATTCATCAATACAAAAATGAATCTAAACAAAATATTTCATTTTTTCTAATTTAAATTGGAATTTCCAATTGGATTAACTTTTCTTTTTTATTTAGATTGTAGTCTGCTGAGGCAAGAAACTTTATATAGTGCCTAGCATCTGCAAGTGTCTGCCTAAGGGCTCCTCTCTGCTACTCCAGTAAAACTGAAAATCTGTTTTTGAGTACATACTTATATATCTTCATGCCAGTTAGGATGAAACTGTCAAAATACTGAAAGTCATTTTTATTCTTTTCTTGATTTGACAGGTGACTTGCCAGGCCAGTAAATTTTGAAATAAAAAAGATAAACCTCCCCAAACAGCCTGTATATGTGTACAGGTCACTTTACTATATCTCAAAGTCTGAAGGGAAAAATTAGAATTAATCTTACCTTCTCTATTGTGATTTTCAATTGATATCTGTATGTTATTATGAAGTTATAGACTGTAATCAGTAGTATTTTAGATACTGTGTTTAATTGTAGATCTTTTATCTCAACCAAAATTATGCATATTAAGTCAACCGGTGCGGCAGCATGATGATTCTTATTAAAGTTTTGAATTTCCTTAAACATCTGTAAATCAAATCAAGTGCAGACTATCTCCTCTGGAATAATCCAGATAGTTCATCTTGTGTATTTCAGCTACAGTTTAGGTTATTTAATTCTGGAGCTGAACAGAGTTTCATTACAGTGAGCATTTTGTGCAATTTTTCATTTCCTGGGTTTGCCACATGTCTCAATTTCCTTACTACAAGTTTTTTTCATTTGTATCCAAACTTGTTATCCAAAAGTTGTCTCAGTTCTAATTGAATACATCATACTCCTTTGTGGATGCAAGCATAATGCATGAGGCAGCAGGATCAGACAGAGTAACCCATCAGAACAGATAGACTTTGACGCTTAACTATACAATATACAACAGTAATGACAGACATCTTTACTGAGTGTTGCTAAGCAAGATAAAGCAACTGCATGAAATAGGAGAGATTCATTGGTGTATTTGTGTATTTTTGTCCTTGGGAATGACAAGCATGATGATGAAAGAAGCTTTCTGTCAGCTGTGATCGCTAAATTCCTCTATGGTTCTAAAAGAATACCCTGTAAGCTTTCCTATGCTGCCTATTATGCCCTCAGCTTTGCTTTCTTGGGACTAAGTATAGGACTGATAGAGTAGTGAGGTTACAGATATATCCACTCTTAAGCTTTTCAACTGAGACAAAATAAACAGAAAACAGGAAGAAGAGGAAATGTAAAATTAAACTTTGCTCTGATTCCTCTGATTACCTGACCAACTAGGAAAAAATGTCATTTTCTTCAGCATGGCCCATTTGACAAAAATACACTTACAAAGGATATGGGTAGTGCATTTATGCAAACACTAATAAGCTAATCAGACAGGTGGATAGAAACTACTCACGTTTTAAGGAGAGGGCAGTGATATAGAGCTCAAGCATATTAATTAGAAATAATAAGATCTGTCAGAATTATGTGTTCATAAAAACATGACCAAAACAAGGATTGTGGCTCCTTAGTGTTGCTGCTGGGATAACTGCCCTTGATTTTATTTAGAAACTCTAGCTTTATAATGTCTGCTTCAGTTGATAGAATAGATACAGTTTCCTTTCCCTGCTGAGTGATTTATGATTCCTAGACATGTAAGAATCATGAAGACCCACTATAGCTCTCTGTCTAAAGTTCTTTCTAGTCCAGATAGAGAAACTGAGTTGGAATCATTCTTCATCTGCCAGCAGATGTATCCCTCGCAATGAAAGAGGGACAGATAATTCACAAATAATGATCTATTGGCTGAAATCAAACCATCTTTCATACTCATGAAAGCTGACATGAATTTTAAAACATCTCTTCAGAAGCAATTTTTTTTTTCCAGATAATGTTTTTTAAATTAAATGTTAATACTTCTTGCTAGTATTCTTCTATCCATTACAGTAAATTAATTATTTGAAATATTTGATCAATTAACAAAGACACATAAGGGTCTTTTTTTTGTCTGATATTGGATGAATTAATTTTACTTTGAAGGCACAATTGCTTAGTCACAAAAATATTTTAAATCTTAAAGAATGAAAAATTTTGCTTTGTTCATGTATTAAAATGATAATATATTTTTATGAATATTTATTAACAGAAATTTAAGAGTTGTTCAAACAGATGAAACAATATTTCCAAATTTTCTGTTATTTGAACTATTTTGGTTTGGTATTGGAGAATTTCTTTAAAAAATATTTAACTTTTCAGAATATTGGAATATCCTTTTTGTCTCATGTTTTTCTTCTCTGTTTTATGCTTTCTATCTTCCTATACTTGGCTGCACATCTAATTCTTTTCCCTGTAGTAACTAAGCACCTCAAAATTCTATCTTTAAATACATATTGGAAGAAGAGAATATGTTTAAGACACTGAAATTCTGGAAGTTCTGCATGTAATTTAGCTAATATTTTCCTCACTTTCAATAATGTACGTAATCTAAACGTAAGTATTGGATGTGAAAATCTAAAATCCAAAGGTTGATCTTTGTATAAACCTAAAAAGGGCTGGATGATCTCTTACTGAGTTTTCAGGAGAGAGATGTGCTCAAAAGTACCACACCAATTTCTTAGGAAAAAAACCCAAAACCAAAAACAATTAAAGTAGTTGTTTTATCATGCACAGGGGATATGTGGGTAATCTGACATTTCAATCACTGGAACAAATGAATGACATATAAATGAATGCTCAGTGAGTGCAGCAAATGCAGATAGCACTATGCATTCATTCTAAAGCTATGCTGAGAAATATTTTTATAAGATAAATTAAATTAGTTTTAAAAATCATGGGTTTTAATCCATGAAAAGACAAAACTGCTTCTTTTTCTTCTCAGCTATTGTTGCTGAAATGAATAGAAACGGAATGTTTGCTTGAGAATCCTGTGTCTTGCATGTCTCACCTCCTTCTGCATCTTTTGGCATGGTATCCTCCTAAAGCTCTTACCCTGAAATGCCTCAGCCAGACAAAAATCAAGATTTGGCAGGACTGATAGGTGCACAAGTTCTGAGAAAGATGTTTCAACAAACACTGAGAAACAAAAGAGCTCAAAGATGATATAAAAAAGAACTCAAACATAAGAAACATTGCAGTAGTGGAATAATGGGAGGAAGCACCACAAACCAGCCTCTCATTTTATGACCTCTTCAGCAGTGGATGATGTGGCAGAATGCATCCATTTTATAAAATCAATATACCTGTTCATGATGTTTGTAATTGCATTCCTGAAAGATTGACTTTGGCCACAGTTATTTATTGTGTCATGCTAAGCTGAAATTAAACTGAAGGTGTTTCTTTGTTTTAGTCTCTTTATCTTAAACTTACTGGGTGTTTGACAGGTGGTGCTTAGGATCTTCCTCATAAACGTAAAGCACAAGGTATGTAAACAAATCTAGAAAGATTCACAACATAGGCTGTGCTCTAAGGAATGTAAAATATGGATTAAAATGCCATCTCTACAGCATGGACAGTGAAAACTACTTATTTCCTGAACTTAGAGTAAATTTCTGGTGAAATCTAAGAAGTAAAGTATTTAAAAGCTCTGTGTAAATCCTCTTTGTGACTAGGCTTATTTGCTCTATACAGAATAATTTTAGGTTTCTGAGACCAGCCTCACTTGCCTAGTTCAGTTTGAGATAAAGAACAAGAGAAGTGAAGCTTTAAAGATGTCTTATCCCATCTCCAGAAGAGATATTATCCAAATTAACTGAACTCTAAAATTTCAAAGTATCTAGAAGCTGGGAGGCTTTTTATTCAGAGCAAGTACAACTACATTTTACACGACTCATGGAGTATGAAGGAAAGACTGCAGTCAATACTGTATTTAATAATCCATCTTAGTAAGCAATAATCTGGCAGTGATTAGAAGCATTCTTAAAAATGTCACCAAGCTGGATCTTTACTTATAAAATGTAAAATAAGTTTTCTGCAAGTCTGTGCAGTTCTGTGCAAATCTTCTCAGATGGGAATATCTGCATTCATTATGATTTATTACAAAGCATTCGACTTCTATGACAGCAGCTTGCCAAGAAAAAACAATACTTGTTGAATCAAAATTAGAGACTGACCTTCAAAAGCATGAAATTAATCTCTTGGTGCATGAGATGAGATGTTAGGATCAAATTTCAGGCTTTTTGATGTGTATGGTGGTTTTTGAACTTCCTCTTCTCAGTTTGTGTGGTTATGACAATGTGTGTCATTCACACAGCTAGAAGCCTGGGGAATGCTAATGTACAGCACTGGTTGGAGGACAGGTCTCTGCCTTAAGTGACAGATGAAGAACAGTTAATGACAAACCAAAATGAAGGCATGACTGATCCAGGAAAAGAGAAAATCAACTAGGTATCAACCTGGTGAGAAAGTACAGGACAACATGCAGAGGATCTTTTTCTTACTTTATGTTGTTTAAACAAGGATAACTACTGAGCCAGGTGGGCTGAAGAGCATGGGAGACGGTGAGACGACCTGGCTGCAGAATCTGCAGGGTGTAGTAAAGGAGTTGCCCTCAACAGTTACCTCTCAGCTTATTTAAGCACAAGCATTCACCTGTGAAAGTCTGCAGCAGGGAAAGTGTGAGAACTGGAAATGATGGTGTGCATACAAGAGTTTGAGGTCATGACTGAGAAGAAGAAAGAACAGGCAAATTGTTACTAATATCTACGTCTGGAGTTCAAAGAAAAATGAAAATGGCATTCAGGAGATCATAAAGGAAAAGAGAAAATAGGATAAACACCAGAAAGAAGGATGGCAGAGAGGAGGAAAGACAGTTTTACACCAACATCAAAAAAGCAGAGTTCTATGATTCAGATTTTTTTTGTCAAAAACATACAACAGGCTGTTGTCATAAAACTGAAAATTAAAAAACCATTTAGTACGCATGGTATCATAAAGTATCATGCTTTGGAATTATCTGTCTTCCAGAAGCTACCTGCCACAAAGGAAGATATAAGATTTTTTTCAAAGATAAATTTCTATTAAAGCTAGCAATTCATCAGCCAGAAATCACATCCGATGAAAAGACAATATTTAGTTAATCACAATATCAGTATGAGACACTGAAATGCTGTGGCCATGGAAAAATCCAATATGACCTTTGCACCAGAGAACGTATTTCCAGGAGACACTGGCACAGTGCACCAATGAGACTTCACACAGAACCTCATATATAACGAGTCTGCTATACTGAAGAACTAAATGAAAACAGTAGCTCTGTTTATAGACAATAGACAGATTTATAAAGCCTACATGGATAACCAAAAGGCTGGAAAATCTGTCTTATTAGTGAAAACTGAAAGATAGAAACCCGAAGATTATGTGGAAAAAGTGTTTGCACTTTAAAAATACATCAAGTGGGTATGCACCAGAAAGGAAAAAAAATAATTTCATCTAGCTGAAAGATAATGCTGGTATAAGAAGAAATTAATATAAACTGATGATGGGTACAAACATTCAGGTTGCAAACTAAAATAATAGTTAAAATTAGGGAAATAAGAATCTGGAAAGCAAAACCACCTCTTAGTTAATGTGATGAGGGAAAAACCTACCTAACTTTAAGACGGAGCCTGACGGATGTATGAAATCAGCTAAATTGTGTGCATATCTCCAACACTGGGAGATATGATCTTAATGATCCAAGATCCCTCTTGTAATCCTATGTTCCTGGGTTTGAAGGCGTTTTCATGCAATTGAAGATATTGCTCTTGTAACCCACAAACAAGCCTGAATACTTATAAATGAAGAAATAAAACTGACATCCTTAAGGATAAACATGGGAGACTCTTCATCCAAGATATGTCACTGCTGTCATTAAAGACGTTGATGTACTGTGGCGTCTCTATCTCTGTGAGTGATGACTGGTGTGCACCGTCAGTTCAAGACCTACATGACATTAGTGAAAAGAAATCATTGGAACATAAATCCCTTGGCACTGGCACAGCATATAATAACATTCCTGATTTTTATTCATTTCTGACTCAGGAAAGGCAGCGTTTTGTTTCACTGCACAGTTTTACTGATTATTTTGAAGTACTAAACTTTCAAATTTCTGGTTTCTCCAAACAAATTAAAAATAATAGCATGAGGCCAATACTGATGAGGTTCTAGTTCAAGCCAGGAGGAAAAACCCAAAACTCTATAGAGGATAAGTTTTCTGGCTTATAGTATCAAATAAACCTATAGCATAGATTGTAAGGTTTTGTGGTGTAAGGGGCAAATACCACTGCCAGTGGGACACAATGGGAGTTGTACTGCAAGATCAGAAGAGAATGCCTGGCAATACTTAGGGAGGTTACTACTGTGCGGGTGTCCAAATGGCCTCCTCTTTGTGACATGGCCTGGATAACAACAGATAATAAGGGAAGAGTGTGAGCATAAACTGTTGGTGTGAACAAACTACCTTATCCACCTCTGAGAGAGCGGGTTTTAGCCAAAACCAATAATGCTATGAGGAAATTAACAATGGTGAAATTTGCTTAAGATGACCATTGGCCCAATTAAACAGTAACCAAAGTACTGTCAAAAGTCTTTGGTGGAAAGGAAGAGTCAGCTCAAGTATAAAATGAAATTAAGTATAAAAGAAGAACAAAAATTTGTAACACTGGTGTCCTGGTTTCAGCTGAGATAGAGTTAATTTTCTTCCTAGTAGCTGGTACAGTGCTGTGCTTTGGGTTTAGGATGAGAATAATGTTGATAATGCACCGATGTGACTGAGAAGGCTGGAGGTGCACAAGAGGCTGGGAGGGGGCACAGCCAGGACAGCTGACCCAAACTGGCCAAAGGGACATTCCATACTATGTGATGTCATGCTCAGTACATAAACTGAGGGGAGCTGGCCGGGGGGGCGGTGACCACTGCTTGGGAACTGGCTGGGCATTGGTCAGCAGGTGGTGAGCAATTGCATTGTGCATCACTTATTTTGTATATTCTTTTGTTATTATTATTATTGTTGATGTCATTATCATTATTATTTTCCCTTCCTTTTCTGTCCTATTAAACTGTCTTCATCTCAACCCATGAATTTTACTTTTTTTTCCCGATTCTCTCCCCCATCCCACTGCTGGGGGGGAGAGTGAGCAAATGTCTGTGTGGTGTTTAGCTGCCTGCCGGGTTAAACCACAAGAGGTGGGAAGAGGCTTTGGAACTGCAAGACGGAAACAGCAGCAGTCAAACCTGGTTTGACACTGTCAGAAGTTTCTCCACAGCATCATAACTCTGTCTTGGCCAGAAAGGATGTCCACCCTGTCGGATGCCACAAGCAGCCAGTGTCCGGCACATGCACTGACAACATGGGTTGCAGCAAGAGGGAGATCTACACCTGGGGTGTGCATGGGTGACCTTGTAAGGGGGCCTTCTCACCACTGTGAGCATTATCAGATAGTAGGGCTTGGCATGGATCCACGTAAGTTTGGAGCACCTGCATATTGGGAAATACCCCTGTTTTTTCTTGTTGAGTTGAGCAGTTTTTCCCTGTGATATCTGCCATTTGTGTCTGTCAGTAAGTATCTGTATGCAGGAGGCACTAATAAAAGTAGGCAGACACCTCAGGACCTTGCCTTCAAGGTACCCTATGTCCTTTGCCTTCCAGCATCTTCCAAGCGTGAAAGTGTTAGAACTTCAAAATAGCCTTTCCTAACCTGGAGTCTGGATATGTTTATTAAGAATCTTACCCAGGGCTTCCTAGTTCATAATCCCTTGGAAACCGTCCCTGCTCTTGTCTCTATAAAGGTTTTAATTTAGCAGTCGTTAACCATCTTTCAGCCTTCTCAACAGTCTCCTTATACCTACCAAGACGGCCAGTGGAGTTTGCAAAGAAACTTTCCCTATGCACCTTAAGAAGAGTTTCTTACCATCTCCTTCTCCAACTCCTCACAGGCTTCTACATCAAACGCTTGGTGGATTTTCAGCTGAGCCATATGATTGAACAGTGGTGTTTAATCCCAGGTATGCTGGCTTCTAACCAAGCCCCAAACAGTAGTTCAAATGATACAATAGATATTTGCACAATTAAATATATCTCCTTTTGGTGGTCTATGGGGGCACACAGCTGGAGGGGATCACAGGCCAACGTGCAATAATTCAGAAGTAACCTCTTTTATGTGCCACCAGAAATCATAGGCTTTCATGCACTTCAAAACACTCCATAACAGACTTCAGAGTAGTTAAAGATGAAACTACAACTGTTGTGTGTGATAGCAGAACGTGAGAGTTTAAATGCATGTTTTTAAGACCTTCGGAAGAGTTGTTAGCCCCATTTATAAACCAGCCCTCAATCAACCTCACACAGAGCTCTTGCAAATCTAGCTACTAGATCCACTGAGAAGTAAAGTAACTTGCCCAAGATAAACTTCATTCTTGTGACAAGAACTTGCATAAAAATTACTTACCACCTATGTTTTTAAGGAAACAGGAAGTATTTAAATAGATAGGCCTTCTGCCCAGAAGTAAGTCAAGGAGAAATGAAGATGTTATATTTCTGAACGTCAGAAGCAGCCAAAAAGAATAATTTAGTTTCTACTTGCTTCAGCCTATTGTACCCTACCACTGACCTCAGGTCTTTTTTATGTCTTCTGAGCTAGTTCCACTTAGATTAGATACTTCATTATTATTAATTTTACTATTCTACTTATTTTCTTCTCCCTACTGTCTTTAAATATATGATTCATAGTCAGATCAGGTCCTAATAGGTATTACTTCCCTTAACCATCTGGCCACAGCCTGGACAATACTTGAAGTTAAACCTGAATTTTAACTTCTTGAAGAAATAATTAAATCAGTGTTAGCAGCAGCCCATGTGGAAAGCATCTGCCTAGTAATTCATTACCACCAGCCTGCCTCTAATTTGCCTGTGTGCATGGTACCCCTACAGTAGTGTGAGAGAGGCAACAGATAATTTATATAAACTAAAATCAATAGGGGGCTGAGTACTGAGCCCAGTGAAATATCCTCTGGGCAAGTGGAAATTTTAGAGACCAAAGGCTTAATCTTAGCTGCTTGGCTTCTTTCATCAAGGTAAGATTTAAGAAGATTAGTTATAATTTATGAAATATTAATACCTGGAAAGCTTTTGAGTGAAGATATATTTCTGCAGAGTCAAAATGAAGACTTTTTCAGGTTTCAAAGTACAATATCAACATGCTGAACTTTTTCAGCTTTAAAAAGCTTTTTATTTTCAATCTCACTAAAGGGGATTTTTTTGTCTTTCCTGAACAAAAATATTTTTTTGAAATAATTAATTTATTACTAAGAAATATCATTTCTGATACCTTTGAAATTTATTTCTTGGCCCAAAACCAAAAGGGAAAATGTTTTTTCATACTGTACTTCTATTACAATGTAACTTTGTCATTTCTTTATGTGTGAAGTTTGGGAAATTCATTCTATCCTTGACTTTAGTAGAAGCACTGGTTCTCAGGGCTATAACTTACAGTAGGTGAGAATCTAGCCCAAAGCCTTCATGAATATATTTGTATAGAAAGAATGAATATTTTTATGTACAGAGAATGAATATATATTTATATACATAGATACTTCTGATATTCAGAACATGCATGCATCTGAAGGACTAAAAAGTCCCTATTATTGTAATGGTTACAGTACTGCATTTCACAAAACAGTTAATGAAATCTGATACATTGAGTGACTTATTTAAAGTTATTCAGCAAGGAAAAGGTGGAGTCCCAAAGCCCCTTGCTGTCACCATTAGACAGAAAACACTGCTTCTCTCAATGGGTTAAAGTTAACAGGCAATAAAAAAAAACTTTTCTTAAACAGTGAGCAGCTAATAATTCATGCTAAAATCTACATTTGTTAGTTCCAAGACATATATATTAGCCTCCCACAGAATTATATTATCATTTAATTTGTTCTTTTCTGCCCTGACATCTCGTACTTTAGTCCTGTTTATAATTCTGTTTATTCTCATTTAACCTAGATTGTAAATGCTTTGGTGCAGGGAATGTATCTTTATTGACATTGTGAAGTGCACTGTTTATCTACTGTATGGTATGGGTCTTGTAAATCTAAATTAAATGTAGTTCTGGGAACCTTGGTATTATATATTGAATATTTTCCACGTCTTGCTTTTATCAAGCAACACTTATCTAGAAAATAATTATATGCATGTGACTAATAGGCAATCACTAACAGATACTGCCATCTCATATAAAGTGTTTTGTTTTGAATCAAGCACAACTTTTATTTTCTGCACTTTGTTTCTAAGGATACAGTCATGAACAGGGAACATTTTCCTCAGGAGCTCATCTGTTCCTGCTGCTTATCCCTCACCTGAAGTCATAATCCTTTGTTTGTGGCTATAATCAGCTCTGCAGAAACTAATTGTGATGTCACAGGCAGAAGATTATGACTTCAGGGGCAGAACAAACAGCAGGAGCAGGTGACCTCTAAAACACGAGACATCTCTTTCCGTGCAAAGATTGTCCAAATGAAAAATGGGAAAGAAGAGAAATGTGCCTGTCTTCTTTGAGAAGAAAATGTTTCTTCAGATTTATAAAAGGCATTAATTGGCTTGCAAGAGTTAATTTGAAGTGAATTTCTCTGTGACTATATCAAGAAGAGATAATATATTCAGTATCAGCTGAATTATTAAGTTTAGTTTCTAATTTCTCATTTGATTAAATGACAAATACAACTACTGATGCAATCAGCAACTTCTCTATCTTTTCACATAAAGCTGGAGTTATGTAACAACTCATTTCCTCTCTAGCTGATTTCTACTGTGAACTCAGTTATAAAACGGGTCAAATTTGTAAAGGTTTCTGCTTTTTCCCTTTCCCTTCATGTAGTGAACTGATCAGAGGGGCTTGTATTTGATAGCTTTCAAAAGGAATATTTGCATGAATTCACAGCTTGTTATATGACAACATTAAAGAATCAGAGTTGTTTTGTGGTTTTATTTTTTGGTTTGTGGAATAGTCAGAAGTTTGATAGTGCAATATTGCTTGTATTAACCAGATTTTTTTTCTTCAGTCTTATTCTGAGAAAATGTAACTCTGAGTGCTTAACCTGGTATAAATGTAAGCAGCATTTTAAAGTTTCATAGGGAAGCTTCTTGAGATCAATTCCCACTGAAAATCCCTATTTATGGCATGTTATTATTGAGATTACGACTCCAAATGTGGTTCCATCACCATGATGGATTCATCCACAGATGATGGATCTGTGCTCTGTCTGAAAGGTGTGTACCAACTAGCATGTTGGTTTTGGTGATCTGGATACCAATCTATCAGGAGGCTGAGTGAAAACAGACATTTATTTTAGATATGATTCCTATTTTTTTTTTTTCTTTTTCTTTGGGTCACATTCAATTGTAGAGAAATTCTTATTTGCTATAATCTATGTATTTTGTTCCAGGTAAATGACAGTCAGGGAATCACTTCCCCCCCCCCCCCCCACACACACTTTAGGATAAGATTTTGTTCCCAAAGTAGGACTTTCATTTTAGTATGAGATTCATTTATCCTAATATTTTATTTGTGAACGGCTTCACATCTACTTTGATCAGAGATGTGAACTTTAGTTAGATGACTGCCTTCTTTAAAATATAAAGGGGCTATTGCCCAACTCTGATTGTTTATTGAACTATAATCCTCTCATGAATTTTGTGCTTAGGGATGCTAGCCACCAACAGGTTACAATTTTAAGATGTTTTTTACTGAAGGCAGCTCAGGAAAAATTGTGGGTCTGCTCTGGGAGCTCAGATAAACCATTCTGTGTCAGTTTTGTGATCTGTAAACTGGAGAATACAAGCACTTTTTTTTTTTTTTTTTAGTCAGTGGCTGTAAAAGTGCCAACAAATAGTACTAGCAAGCAAATCAGTATTGGAAAGTTACAGTACACACTTGTAACTGATTTTCAAATGCCGTTTACTAGATGAATGTGGAACTGGTAATTTGTTTATGCAATCATGATCACTGCCCCAACAAAGTAACTGTATAACTGACAAGAGAATTTTATACTCATATTTTTTGGGAAAAAAAAACAAAACAAAAAAACCAAAACCAACAAAACATATCTCCCCTATAAGCATCTGCACGTGCTGAATTTACTACATTGGGTTAGTTCAGAATTATGAAGAATCTGCATTTTTTACAAGACAATGGAGGAAAAAATGTTTTTTATAGAGTATAGGATTAAATTATGCAAAAATATCATTCTATCATTACAGCATATTTCCAAGTAGTACTAAAAAACCAGAAAAGCATGAGGAAGCATTAAGCAATTAAAAGAAAACCTTTCTCGTGGTTTAACCTCAGCTGGCAACTGAGCACCACACAACCACTCGCTCACTCCCCCCGCCCCGGTGGGATGGGCAAGAGAATTGGAAGAGTAGAAGTGAGAAAACTCATGGGTTGAGATAAAAACAGTTTAATAATTGAAATAAAATACTACTACTACTAGTAATAATAATAAGACGACTATACAAAGCAAGTGATGCACAGTGCAATTGCTCACCACCCACCGACCAATGCCCAGCCAGTCCCTGAGCAGCGACCCCCCCGGCCAGCTTTCCCCAGTTTATGTACTGAGCATGACGTCACATGGCATGGAATGTCCCTTTGGACAGTTGGGGTCAGCTGTCCTGGCTGTGCCCCCTCCCAGCCTCTTGTGCACCTCCAGCCTTCTCAGTCACATCGGTGTGTTATCAACATTATTCTCATCTTAAACCCAAAGCACAGCACTGTACCAGCTACTAGGAAGAAAATTAACTCTATCCCAGCCAAAACCAGGACAACCTTACTCTGTCTTTCACAGGTACTGTAAGGGGCAGATGGTATTAGAATTTTCTGGAAGAGTATAATAGACAGTTCAATAAAATCTATGTTCCTTAATGGCACGTAAATTAACTACAGCCTTTTTACAGATTTAACATGCAAACATATATCTTTTGATAAATGTTTTAATTTTTCCCCCTTTAATGATCCAGCCTATTTTGCACACTGGTGGAGAGTAAAATTCTCCCAGCATTTCTCCTGACCTTTTACAAGTTCTAAAATTACTGCTAACAAAAAATTGTTTCCAATTTAATCTCACTAATTATGATTATTCCAGGGCAGAGCACTGTAGACATAATGCTTGTTGACATAATAGCACAGATGCGCTGAACAAGAATGCATCTAACAACATTACGTGGAACAAAGCTACATCTCTTTATGTCCCTATTTTTCTATGCGAAGAAAAACAACACTGTAAGGATTTTAAAGTTTTTATCATTATGTACACAGTAAATGCTTTTATGGAAAATCTTATTAAACAAATTCCACGCTGCAAGGAGAAAAGAAAACCATAATTTAGTTCCCTACTCTACCACAGCTCGTGTATAACTTCATCTGGGTGGTATCTTTACATTACAGCAAGAAAAATACAGCTTTTTGTATCTCTAAAAATGGCATCATTAAAACATTTAAAAATTTCTACCCTGAGACCAGTAAAAATTTGAATCCAAAGGAAAAAAATAAGTTTATTTTTTATCAGCTCTAGATCTCCGTGTAGGTGTCTTAACTATTTGAGGTAAGAAAAATAAAATATTCCCATCAATGAACACAGCAGAAATGTTCAATCTTCTATGACATCCAAAGATTAGTAAACATCTTTGGAAAAAAATATTAGAAGATGCAATAAAAAATATTTTTTATAGACTCCTTTATGTTATGAAGCAAACTGCCCCAGGGCTAAAGGCATAACCCAGCTGCAGAATAACCACTGGAAAAAAAAGTTATAGAAGCTTTCTACTTTATTATTGTTACTATAATATATGCTTCACATTATTCACTAGCTCACTATGAGTTATCACAAATTATTAAAACTAGGCTTCACTTGTCAGAGTAAATGAAGAAAATATATTTTGTGATGCATTATCTTCTCTTGCATTTTTTTTTGTTAAACTAATTCTCGAATTTAGTAAATTGCAATGTTTCACAACTGTTAAATATGATTCAGTGAGTTTCTTCTGTGTTAGGGATTATATTAGGTACACTCTTACATGTCTCTAACATACTATAAACATAGCTTTTTTTAAAAGATATCTTCTTGTTCAGCTTTCTAAAACATAATTGGGGATTCCTCCATAGGTTTATTTTGCTAAAGAATAAGCTATAAAATACCTTCTTGTTCTTTTTAGAGCTGTTTAATAAAAAAAAATGTTTTATTCTTTGTTTAACATTTGATATCTAGAGCAAAAAGATCCACATAAAATTAAGGCAACAGAGGCAAAACTTCAGTGAGGATTAAGGGCGTCTTGAAATTACAGAGCAGCTGCTCACACCCATTCTAGAACTGGGAGGTCTGTAAATTCCCAGTAGTCTAATAATCTGATTCTAATCAGACTACTAATCAGTAGTCTAATAATCTGATGATGGGAATTGCCTAACTGTTGGCATCCATTGGAGGGACATTCTTCTATTTCTCTAACATAAGGGACTTGATCTTCAATTTAGAAGATGAGTGAGCAGCACATGATCCCTTTGAGTCTGTTGTAGTCTGTACGCAGTCAGGTTCAGAGAATTAGAAGCAAAAGAACTGAAAACAATGTGTAATTTTTATTATATAAAGATGCTTTTGAATAACTTCCCAAATCTTTTTTTTCTTTACATAGCTGCACTAAAATAAAAAGACATGTTCCTTTTTAACCATTGTGTTGCTACAGATATACTTGATGAATTCCTGTAGGGTAGAAAAAAACCCGATCAAAACAGTCCTCCATGTAGGATATAAAAATGCACAGGCATAATATTCAGTGTAGTAGAGTACAGAGCACCTCATCTCTGTCTAGTTAAGACTCTTCCCCTTTGAATGCACTACCTCAAAATCTTTCTATAGTTAATATCTCTCTTCAGAATTTGGGGCTTCTCCTCTTTTGTATATCCAACTAGCAGAACAGTCACCTTTATTAACTGATGTAAGTATTTTACTACTTAATACCTTCTATTTAGCAGCGTGTGGAAAGACTGTGTTGGTCCTCATTTCTAAATATATTTATGGCCTTTGAGTTTATAACCTCTGAAAAATACTGTGTTCTCTTTGGAAATCACCAGTTCATTTTGTTCCTTCAGTTACAATTTCTATTAGAATATGAGAAGTAGCAGTCATACAGCCAGAGGTGGTAAAATTGAAATCTGCCTTTGATTAGTTTTTGTTTAAATAAAGAAATCAAGAGATTTGCTCAAGAAATTCACTTTCGTATACTTTAAATGCTTTCATTTCCAAGAAGACTGTCAATGTGCACCTATCTCAGAGGTTTTAAACCAAGAATGAAGGTTTACTTTGGAATCCATTGCTTAGTCACAAAGACGTATCAAAGATAATTATTTTTGTTTCCCATCAGTATCATAGTAGGATATCTGAAGAAAAAGGCTAGGTTTAGTCATGGTTGCTGAAATATAATATGAATACCATCAAACACATACAAATACTTAACTATTAATATCAATGGTAACTATCTAAGTTGTAATCTAACAGCTTCCTTTCCCAGCTGTGAAGTGTTTTACTTATATTAATTTCCTCCTTTAAAGATGTTTTGTTACGCGAATGGCAGGGGTCTCCTGCTTGCACTGTTTCTGTATAAACCCCAAACTTACATGGATTAGCATACCTTAAGAAATGCAGGGGGATCATTCTAACTCATTAACCTTTGAATTTAACCTTTCAGTAGATTGTATTCAGAACCAAATTCCATTATATTTTCACTAAAGCAGTTTGTGACTTATGGGTTAGATATTATTATTATTATTATTATTATTATTATTATTATTATTATTATTATTAACAACTTTGTATTGGATGAGTTTTAAGCTAGTACAATTATTAGGAAGTTCATTAGGATGAAATTTAAGTTTCCAAAGTTTCTCACAAAGTTTTGAAACACAGAGCACTAGCCCAGCGACTGGTCATCTGTTACATTTCAAACTCCTTGCCTGAATACTCTAATGTATGATTTTTTTTTATTTAAGATACTTTGTTTGGTGAACAAGAGCACAGTTAATGGCTCTAGTGTACACATTCATTTTTCTTCTTTGACATATGAAATACAAAACAGGTCACACTAATTAAT